>NW_009933655.1:1228-29942 GCF_000696875.1 Nestor notabilis | reverse complement strand
CCGGTGGCGGGGCGCGGAGCTTGGGAGAGAGGAACAAGGAGGGTGTCAGTGGGGCAGGTATGTCATAACCTGCTCTCCCCGGCTCTTGAAAGATCTGCGCTGAACATAATGTGTTCTCAGAGGGTGGAAAGGGAGCTTACAGTCCTTGGGTGGTCCCGGTTATGTGTTTATACTATAAAAAACGTATCTGTGCTATGTTAAATATAGTGACAGTCACCTAGGGTTGAATTCTGACGGAATCTTCTTCTTGCTTTGATTGTTCCCTTTACCTCCTGTATCCTTTCAGCATCTCCATCACCGGCCAAGCAAAGAGCAAAAATGGATGATATTGTGGTGGTAGCTCCAGGGACACAATCCTCCCGGAATGTCAGCAATGATCCCGATGTCATAAAACTGCAGGAAATTCCAACTTTCCAGCCCCTTTTGAAAGGTAAGCAGTTGTTCTTCCTCTGTTTTTCAAGGCCTTATTTTTTCATTTTGTATCTAATGGAGGGTGTGCTTCATGTATCCTGAGGTGTTCATGCTTCCATCTATATTTTTCACTACCTTTCTTGTTTCAAACCTTACTTTAACTATTGCCAGCCTTCTAAACAGCATGTGAACTGGTTTGGGTATGTGCTGGTAATGTTCCCGGCAGTGGACACATCTACTCTGAAGACAGTACAGCTGCAAGCATGCCAGCTTGTCCTGTACCACTGGTTGGTGAGAGATGCTGTGTTACATTCTAATATATAATGGACTGCAGTCTCCAGTTTGGCTCTACGCTTTTAACAACATGTGTGTGTTACTCTCTCAGAGTCATAGCTACCTGTGTGTGGGTGCAGTTGTTTGAAATCAAGATGTCCTGTGGGAGTTTCTAACACAGAGCAGATTTTGTTCTTGTTTTGTGGGGTGGGTGGGCTGAAGCTAGTGTGGGTCCTTGAGCCCTGTGTTGACAACATCCCTTTGTATCAGTGGACTTTGTAAATTCCCTCCATGTCTTTTTGCTTTGTTTCTTTTCCTCCCAGTCTTTTTCTTCCCCTGTACCCATTCTTTGTTCCTTCTATTCTGTTCAAAGGGAAGTGAAGATTTAAACTGGGGTTGTCAAGCCTACAGTTACCAAAAACTGTTTGTACATTTTGTAGTCTGGCTTCTAGCTACCTCTTTTTTGTGGAGACCATGCAGCGTCCTTTGTATCTGAAAGTCCTTTAGGAAGGAAGTTGTCTGGAGCAGCTTGCACGATTTAATTTGGTAAAAGCAGCCTGCTGCTGAGCTCCTCACACTGGAACAGTGTGGGTCAGCAAACTTGTGTGAGTGAACACTCAGTGAGGCAATGGCTCTTGAAAATGTGAGGTTTGCTGTGCTTGCATACATTGGCTGCAGCGCTTGCTCGTGCCTGCTGTGACAGAGAGGAAGGAGTCGGGATGTTTAGCCCTCCCTGCTGCTGGGAGAAATGATGTGGCTTCATGCAGCCGAGGGTTTAGGCACTACTGGTCTGAGTGTCACCGGTTCATGCATGGCTGCTAGGAAGATATGGCAGCCACTTTGCCCTGCAGGCATCTCTAGAGGTGATGTAACATCACAACACCACTTTTTGTACGGAAACTCTTTACTTGTTTGGTTTTTTTTCTTTTTTCTTGTGTCTACTGGATGCAGACCTTGGAACATGACTAGGACTTGGAACATGGATGCTATGATAGCCCATTAGGACAGTTATTTATTTATTAGGTACTGCTGTGTAGGAGTCTAGATGTGTGCAGCACTGACCACTGTTTCCAGCAGAAGGGGCAGAAAAGATAGGGAAACCACTAAATTGGAGAAAAACAAACATGGATGTTTTGGGGGCTGGTACTGCAGTCCCTCTTGACCAAGGAGAGAATGTGTTGGTTATACTGCTAGGGGTTTTTTTTTTTTTTAGCTTTACAGAGAATGATGTAGAAGTCTATCTGATTAATTCCTGGTGCTTTCACTGCCATTTTAGAACGGACAGTTAAGATCACTGATGTTGGCACAGCATTCATGTCAGCAGCAGGCTGGATCATTATCTGTGGGCAGAACATGCTTTGCTGGAGTCCTGCATTGTATAAAAGACAGAACCAGGATCTTGCCAGTGGCAGTTTAGAATGTAAGTGCTGGAACCGAAATCCAGAAAAGAAATAAGGAAGTTTTAACTTGGAAGACCAAATTAGAAGATGCGTTAACATCTGGCACTGAGGTGGTTCTGTATGTGTACGAGCACTATGACAAAGAGTTTCAGTTCCCCCCAGCCTTAAATTTGATGAGTGAACCTGGGTTGCACAAGAGCTGTGGAAATACTGGGAACTGGGAGTGGTTATTGCTTCCAGAGGTGGTGTTCCTGTATGGGTGTTTGAGGTGCAAGGGTACAGGGCTTGAGGTGGGCAGTGAGAAAGAAGAGACAGCAGCAGCCGCATGGCTGAGAAAAAGATTGGAAGGCACTGCATAGATGGCCAGTCCAGGTCCTTTAACTTCTAAACATGCATGCATTCTTCGGTGGGAAGTCGTCTTGGTCACAGAGATGCTTTTTCTAGTCTGTCTTTGTATGTATGATACATACCTTCTTTCCTTTTTATCACTTGGCCTGCTGAATTTCCTTGGGTCTCTGGAGATGTGGTGACATCTGGTGACTGCTTCTGAGTATTGCATGCTTAATCACCTTGTGAACAGCTTTTTCAGCCTCGAATAGTTCTTATTACTTGAACAACAGGACTATGATGCTTGTGTTCACTACAGAAATCAGTGTGGGCTGTTGAGTGAGTTGACTCTTGAGACACCCCAGATCTGCCACAGGCCTGCTTGAGAAGCTGTTCTGTTTTGGACTGGTTTCTTGTCTGTATTCTTAACATGCAAGATCATGTTCCTGGAATGGATGAAGAATGATATTATAGATCTTCTAGGAGGTAATACTAAAAACTTCTTTTGTGGTGTTTTTTGATCTACCAGCTTGGAAAGCTGAAGAGGTGAACCTATAGCCCTTGTGGGCTTCATTATTCTTTTCACTTTGTCCTTGTCTAAGCAAAGCCAAGGCATTTTATTTTGCTTTTAAGTCTCAAAAGAAGCCAAACAGTTAAACTAGTGAACTGGGGAAGCACATAGTCATGAAGAGACTTCTCTTGAGAGACAAAAGCGCTAGTCTCTTTTAGCCATATTGAGGTTGCAATCGATGAAGCTGGAGCTCTTTAGCATTGTACACTCTTGCTTGGAAGCAAATGCCAGTGTAATTTCTGTTACATCTTTCATACTAGGTTTTCCTTGACTTCTGCAGCAAAAACTGCACCTCAGTTACAGCTATGACTGTGTAGGGTCCTTCTGAGTAATATTTGCCACCTTTGAAGTTCTGTTGTGGTTACTGAGCATGCGTAATAAGCAGTGTTTGAGAGGTCAGCATTTAAGCATTTGCTGATTCCAGTGTTTGAACCTGTTGGACATAGCTGTTTGGTGTGGTTGTGTTGCATCTCCTACAGCAAGTTAAGGACTGGAGCATATCCTTTTTATAATGGCAGGGAAAATCTTCTCTGGTCCATATTCATGTGGACAGAAGATGGAGAATTTCCCCTACGCAGTGAGGTTAGGAAAGATCTCTGGGGATGCCTGTTGTGTTGCCATTTGTAAACATCAAATCCCAAACCCACTCAAACTGAGAAGAAAACTGGTCTTAAGGTGTACGCCTGGGAGTGAAGTCACTGAAGCTGCTATATATTCGGAATACAGAGAGGTCATGTGTGCATATTTCTGTTCCCTATGTGCAAAAAAATTTCTAGTAGAAATGCTAGAAGAGGACTTCACTGTTTGATGAAATAAGAAGATGGGTTTTGAATGTTTTTTAGTGGAAGGAAAATGTATAATCTACACTCCTGGGAGCAACAGCAG
This sequence comes from Nestor notabilis, assembly GCF_000696875.1. Classification (NCBI taxonomy): domain Eukaryota; kingdom Metazoa; phylum Chordata; class Aves; order Psittaciformes; family Psittacidae; genus Nestor; species Nestor notabilis. The sequence continues at coordinate 26,075 of NW_009933655.1, read as the reverse complement.
AAGTCTTCCACCTTCTCCCTGGTTGCAAGCATCCCCTGTAGAGACCTCTTTGAAAGCAATACAGAACAAAATGGGATGTGGTGTTTCTTTCCTTTATGTGGGCTCCTGAGGGTATTTGCATGAAAATGAAACTTCTGTCTGTTCGTCCCTGGTTCTTGCAGTCTGTTCATAGCATGAAGTCATCACCAGCTGAGTATAAAATCAAAGTCATCTTCTCTGAATAATCATTTCAAAATGGTAATACTTTTGTAGCTTACGAACAAAGCAGCCTGGCTTAAGAAGGTGTTTGGAAAAAACCTAAAAATGCAGTTTTCTCTGTGGTTGTGACTACAGAAAGCTTGTAAGTTATTACAATGTGGGGTTGCTGAGAAAGGCTCTTACTGGATCTGTAAAGTATCATGTCTGACTGGAGATTTGGCTTGTATGACCAGGGGATCCTCTTTGAGGATTGAGGACTGTTGGCAAGAGATGGGATCCACTTGGCAAAGTGCAGTTAGAGCATTGTTACCAACAGGTGGTCCAACATGAAAAAAGAGTTTTAAATTAAGGATGATTAATGACTACAGTTAAGTGAGGAAGCAGTGGACAGGGTTGAAAAGTGAATGATGAATATTTTTTTTCCATGCAGTTTTTCTTGGTAATTCAAGTAAGATTGGTGAGGTGAGGAAGTAAACATTGTTAGAAAGCTTCCCAAAAGCTTTTGAAAAGCATGTGTAGGTTTTAAGTTTGTGTTGCGAAAACAGAATGCTCACTGCATTCTTCCAGAGGGCATCAGCATCTCAAGCCTCAAGAAAGGCGAGGTCTGTCTTTCTGGTAGCAGTGAAGTGTTACAGTAAGCAGAAAAGGTGGATAAACATAAAGGATCTATTGGTGTGTGCTACTAATGTAGAAGACACTGTTCAAGAACTAGTCATCCAAGTACAGATACAATTCCTATTCTGTGCCAAGGTCAGCAAGACCTAAGGTGAACAAAATGCTGGGAGCTTGGTATTAGGAACAAAAACTTTGACAGGTGTGTTGTTAAGCACACATTAAGCCAAGACTTGTCAAGGCATGAATTAGAAGTAAATGAATAGGTTATGACTAACTCAGTGAGATCTTTCCTTACCATGCTGCCTGTTACCCATATTTACATTGCTTCATTATTTATCAATAAATGTATTTCACAAATTAAAAAACAAGGCCTTTACTCTGAAGAGTTGTCGTGGTTTAAGCCCAGCCGGCAACTTGGAACCACGCAGCCGCTTGCTCACTCCCCCCCTTTTCCTTCCTCCCCCCGCTCCCGGAGGGATGGGGAGGAGAATCGAAGGAATGTAACTCCCACGGGTTGAGATAACAGCTCTCCAGTAACTAAGGTATAATACAAACCACTGCTGCTACCGATAATAATGGTAAGAGGAATAACAAGGGAAAAGGACACAACCGCTCACCACCTGCCGACCGATACCCAGCCCGACCCGAGCAGCGATCTGGGCCTTCCGGGTAACTCCCCCCAGTTTCTATACTGGGCATGACGTGCTGTGGTATGGAATACCCCTTTGGCCAGTTTGGGTCAGGTGTCCTGCCTCTGCTTCCTCCTGGCTTCCCCTCCTCTCTGGCAAAGCATGAGACTGAGAAAGTCCTTGGTCAGAGTAAACATTACTTAGCAACAACTAAAAACATCGGTGTTATCAGCATTGTTCCCAGACTGAAAGTCAAAAACACAGCCCTGCACCAGCTACTAAGAAGGAGAAAAAATGACTGCTGTAGCTGAACCCAGGACAAGAGTCTAGGGTACAGCTTACCTAGCAGTAGCATAAGAAAGAAACTAAAGTTACATGGCAGAAAGAGTCTTGAAAGATAGGTCCAGCATAAGGAGTGCCTTTTTGTCTCTCAGTATGCTTTAAAGTGAAAACTTGGCAATGATGTTTTTATTGTAGCTGGTGCACATCTTAAGCAGAGAGGCAAAGTGAGATGCTGAGAAATTTTCTGTGAGAGATCAGTGGTAAAACTTGTGCTGCTGTACTGATGCTGTGCTGATGCTCTGTTGTCCTTCAGTCGCAGGAAACATAAGCTTGTGTTAGGCAGCTTGAAAGGATTGTTTATACCTTTATAATTTTTTTATGAGGTTACTTTTCAGGGAAGAAAACTGCTTGTCTGAAAAATACCAATGTATTTGTCTTTCTGGCATAGCAAGTAGAGGAAGGATGGGTGTTTAGAGTTTATTGCCGTTAAAGCAGTATTTGGTCACATCTTGCTTCTCAGTATTTTGTGCTGATTTACATCCTCTCTTTTTTTCTTTACTTCTCTGTATGCTAGTTCTTACATTCTCTTTGTCTAGGGAATTTAGCTAATAGGACATTTTATTCCTGCAGTTCTTTATTCCTACCAGTACTTCAATCCTTTTTAGTTCTGCCCTTACACCTTACAAGGAGGATCTGTTTATTGCACACTTAAAAGTACTTCTGAGGGTATAGGGCTCCAACAGAATTTGCAACATCCAAGTTTGTTGCATGGGACCCCTTGCTTACTGCTTGGAACAAGGTATATGAAAATGAGCAAGTTGGGCAGAAAAAAACCCCAAGAATGATAATGTGAATGCACATCTGCTGGTGGGTTTTTTGTTTGTTGGTCATCTGTTTTGTTTTGACATTGGTTTGTTTTTCCTTTTTAATTATTATTTTATTTTTTTAGGCTTCTGGACCTGTATTCTTTGTATTATAGAGAGCTGTCCCTCTGTTACAATTTCATGACTTGAAACTAGCTCCTGAAAACATAACCTAGAAGATGCTTCAGTTTTGAGGAAAGGAACTTTCCTTTCTGGAGGAGAGGAAGGTGATGATGATGTCCTATTTCCATATATTCCTCAGTGGTTCGTGACTATTTGGGCACCTGGACTAACTCAGTTTTATGTGCGAAAGGATTTGAATCTGTGGTTAGGTATTATCCAGACAATATGCTCAGCACCGGTTGGAAGAGTACTAGGAACTGTGGATACTCAATTGTCTACCATTTCCCCCCTGTCCCTCTGCAAGCTGTTCCACACTGTGTAGTATCATTTGTGTATTGGCAGATATGCTCACACTCATTCTGTTTATCTGCTTAGACAATTAGCCTGGCCTCCTCTTTCTGGGGTGAGTACCCTTGAGCTCCAAATAGCTGTGACTCCTGTCTGGACCTCCACAGGCATGTATGGCTTCTCCCCACCATCTTGCTGCATGTGAATAAGCTTTGGTGGTCATCTCAAGTCACCTGCAGATAGTCCTTCCTTTACCTTCACAGAGCTGCTGTGACAAAGCTCTCCAGCTGGCATGTATGGCTCTTGTGGTGTGTCTCTGGATACACTAGAAGATGTGCTGAGGAAAAATGCCATGTGGTAAGGAGCTAACTATGTCCTGGCTGTAGATTTGCCACACACTTTGTGGAGGGGTACCTGCTTGTTGGCCAGTGTACCTTGAAATCACTATGAACTGGTTAAGGTGAAATGAAAATAATGATTTCTAACATCCAAAATATATAGTATAATTAGAAATGTTTGAAGATGGTGTAATTTCTTTATGTCAAGAGGAGATTGGAAATCAGATGCGTCTGATGATGTATATGAGCTAGTGTGCTCTGCTGGACTTTTACTGATGAATCCTTCTAGGACAAGGATAAGCATGTGATGGGAAAGCACATCACAGAAGATTTTTAGCCTTCAGGAGACTTCAGGCACCAAAATCTGGATAAATCTTTTCCTCTCCCTCTCTCCTTCACATTTGTGTACTTTTATTCAACATTATTGTCTTGCTCATAAGTTAAGTCTTGCTCATACAACTTGGTTGAGTCTGTGACTGAAGTGCCGGTGAAATTTCTCTTCCTGCCTTCCCCATTTGGTGTGTCTGTGGGTGTCTTTCTCTGTTGAGCCTGATGTTTTACATTGATGAAAACCGCATGCAAAGAAAGATTCCTGGTAGAAACGTGTGTAGAATATCTATATACATATGAGAGTGTGTGCATATTTATTTATAGATATGGAGGGATTACTGTCCAAGACTGCTGCTGGAGGGATATTGCAGCAGTATTACTTGGTGGACTAAAGCCTGTGAAGTAAGCTTCCCTTCTGTTAGCTAGATGGGGTTGGAGAAAGAGAGGGGGACTTAATAGAAGCTCCCTCTTAACTGGCCACTGTGGTACCTACTGCTCCTTTCACTTTTGCTGTGTTTTTCCAGCCATTTGTGTTTACTAGGTAGGAACTGTTACATTACACGTTGGACACTTGGATGTAGAGAAACAAGAAGTTTGTGTCTGGGGTGCCTGTCATGCTGGGACTGGAGCATCTAATGGTCAGGGAAGGGATGGGACCTTGGAGTGGTGACTGGGTTCCTGTGGAGAATTCTGACACATGGACAGAAAATTTTAGTGTCTTCAGTTACTATGGCAATGAGCAATGTAGATGTGTTCAGTTAGAGATGTACAGGGAAAGGCTGTGGATGCAGAAACAAAATGCCTGACTTTTCTTAATGAGAAATTTCTACTTACTGTCTTGGAGGAAAGAATGAATGGTAATCACATATTTGAAACAGCACTTCAATGAGGAATCTCTCTGCTTTTTAAGAATAACAGATCTGTTACCTTCATCAGTTGTCACTTCAGTTATGAAGTCTTACTTACCTATCTTCTGGTGTTGGAATTCTAAAATAAATCACTGGACACAAGAGGAAAATTTTCCATAATGAGAACAGTCAGCATTGGAATAATCTCCGCGGGGAAGTAGTGGATTCCCCAACAATGGACACTTTTAAGGTTTGGCTGGACAGGGTGCTTGGGACATCTAGTCTAGGTCATGCTTTGCCTAGAGAGGTTGGACCAGATGATCCTTGAGGTCCCTTCCAACATGGTAGTCGATGATTCTATGATTCTGTAAGAAGAAAATGAGCTAGATGTGCCAGAGGTCACTTTGCCATTACCTCCAAGACAGATCTGCCATTAGAAATCAGTGAAACTGTGTCCTGGTTTTGGCTGGGATAGAGTTAATTTTCTTCCTAGTAGCTGCTACAGTGCTGTGTTTTTTCTTAATACTGATATCACACCAGTGTTTTAGTTGTTGCTCAGTAGCACTTACCCTGGTCAAGGACTTTTCAATATCATGCTCTGTTAGTGAGGAGGGACACAAGAAGCTGTGAGGAAATATCCTTACACGTTTTGTGCTCACCTGTCTGTTTGTACAGCCTGTATTAAATAACCACAAGCTAGAAGGATTTGTAGCTCAGAAGAAGGGATTGGAGACTAGTCTGTGCACTGCTTCTGTAACTCTAGCTCTCCACCGTTTATTTATCCACCTCCGTCTTAGTTATTCCTTGGCCTTGCATACTGAGTTAAGGGGCTCCAGACAGCCTTTGGCATGAGCTGCTGAGATGCTACTCAGCCTTCATAAAACTGTGGTCATCCTTGGCATACTCTGTAGCAGGATCGATTGATCTATCTATCTATCTATCTGCATTTATTATGGTGGAAACTATCTCCCAGCAATCTTTAGACACTTGAAGTTTTGAAGGTTGCACTGCAGTGGTATGAGTGCCTTTAGCGGGCTGACGTCTTGGGTGCTTGTGGAGTTTTTTTGTTTGAGGTTTTCTTGTGTGAGTGGTTGAGCAACCCGAGTACTATTACTTGTGCTGCACGTGTCTAAGTTCTATCATGTTCCAAAATGTTTACTAACTGTAGTTTTGGCACATCGTTTCAGAGAAGACCCATGATATGCCCTGGTTGGCCTTGATGTGTTCATTGAATGCAAAATGTCATGCGGTGCAGTATCTCCTGCCTGATTGAGTCCTGTATTAGAGATCCACTTTGAGCTGATTCGAGCCTTTGTATGCTGTATGTTTTTTCATGTGGTAAAGAATTGAAAAGCAGAAGAAAATTCATGTGCTGTTACAAGAGGTATTTTATTGAGGTTAAGAGCAAACAGTAAGAATACTAGACTGGTGTTTGAATTCACTTGTGGTTGATGTTTGTGGTATTTTATTTTTTTTTCTTTCAGTAGCTGATGCATACAGAAATTGTACTCTTGAAATGGTAGGTGAGTCTCTTCTAATGCAGTGAAAACTGGGACTTGATGGTGGCAGGCTGCAGTCCTGTAATTGATACAGTTTGGATATGCCTGAGAAGTCTCTTGTGTAACTTGCACAGACAGAAATAGCAGAGTTTGAAGTGCAGTTTGGTGTTGCAGTAAAAGACCTGAGAGGCTCAGACAATAAAACTAGATTCTTTCCAATATGTTATGTCAGCCTGTCAGTGATGTGCTGTGCCGGACGGAGAGGTGTAACAGGGGGTGGAGTACTGCCTTTGAATTTGCCCGCTCAGCTGTGGCTGAGGAGAAAAGAGGGCAGCATCACAACTTGCTGGTAAGTGACGGTGCTGTGCAAGGGAAACCTGTGCCTTGCATGCCTCAGGAGTAATGAGGTGCAGCAGCAATCCTGCAATCACTGCTGCTATGTGCTTTCTCTGTTTTCTGATTTGCTGTTCTCTACCCCTGTAGTCCTTTGTAAATATGGATATTGAGACTTGGAAAGACTGCAGTCTAGGTAACTGCCACCGGGTGTCGCTGGAATACAAAAGGTGGAGTAGATGTGATTGAAAAGAAATCCTTGCTGAAACAGCACATTTGAAACTGCTTTCTCTTCAAGCTCTTTTCATGAACATTTGTGTTCTATTTGCATTCGTTGTACGAAGTAACTAAGGTCTTGGTGGCGTTGCTGGCAAGGTGGGTTTGGTACCAGCTGGACCTGTGAGCTGAGCCACATACTGAAAGGTGACAAGAGGGTCAAACAGTACTGAGTCTGTGAGGAGGAGGTGGTGCAGAGATCTTCAGCTGAAAGTCTTTCAGAAGTATTTATAATCTTGAAAAATAAAAATCATGTATGCCACTTGATTTTAGTTGTTGATAATAGGGGTTTTCTAAGTGTGTATGGTAAGAAAATGAAAGTATAGATCTGCAGTAACTCAGAGGGAAGCACTTGAGGTTTGGCTCCTGTCTGTGGTTGTTGATCCTTTCCTCAGTACACCATCTGTAATAGGGAGTTTAATAGTATTTTCTTGGCAACACTGTTTTGATCATTGGTGTGTTGAAGACTCCGGTGTTTTCATCTCAAGATGCTGGTGCATAGTAGGTTTTTCCCCAGTGTCCCATTGTGCTGGGAAAAAGGCTCATCCAGCATAGGGAGTAGAATTGAGGAACTTATGTCTAGAAAATGATTGCAACACTCTCTTCTTCTCCCCAACCTCAGTCCAAAAATGTTCTACTCAATCAGATCCTTTATTCCAATTCATGACCAGCCCTACAAACCAGTGTTGCTTCCAGGGTGCACAGCACTGTGCAGACTGAGACCCTTTAGCTAGTGAGGGAGGGAGGTGAACTGAGGCTGGAAAGGGAAAGAAATTATGCATCTGTTAAGTGATGCAGACTTCTACACTACCTTCCTAGTATGTGGTACAGCTAAGCTCATGCAAAAGAACACATTTGTTTGGGGAGGATCTCTGTATTGATCTCATATGTCTATTCAGCTTAAAATCCAATCCTTTGCTAATTCTCAAGTTATTTCTTAGGGAGTGTGAAAAGGGAATGTGTTGAACCTTCATCTCTGCTGCTTTGGAAATGTCGTTAAGATATCTCGTCTCCAGTCTATCATGCCAGTAAAAGCCCTTTGAATATGTGAAGGATTTATGTGGTTCTTTTCTCTTTAATGCATTAGTGGGAGGTGTGTAATCAAAACACCTGGACATAAGCTGGAGAGTCATGTCCTTCACTATACGCTGTCCAAACCTTTTGGTGCTTGGGAAGGCGTTGGCGCTCACCAGTAACTTGAGGCTATAATCTCTTTGAATATAGCCAGGTTTTTAAAATTAAAATGCTAATATAGGCAACCTTAGTGCTTGCCTAAACTTGTTTCCAGTGAGCCACCATGCAGAATTGCTTGGTGTGTGTTCTCTTGCCCTCACCTTACTGTTCACAATGAGACTGCTTGAGAGACATGTCTCTTCAGCACTCGGACCTTGGTGTAAAATTACTGGGTTCTGAGTTTCCTCGTTTAAAATCCATTGTTTCTGAAAACTCTTTCTAAACTAATGTGCCAACTACAAGGGATGGGAAGTCATGTTTCAAGTTAAACCAGAAGTAGAGTGCTGAGGAAAACCTTTCTCCTGAAGAAGCCCTTTTTCAGATATTACCTGGTTTTCAGACAAGTGACCATCTCTTCTTACTAGGTTTTCACTGGTATGTCCTTATTGTTGTGGATTTTTTTTCCTCTGTGTGGGCAATCCTTCAAGGACAGGATGTTTCTGTGACTGATCCTGCCTAATGCACCTTGGCATATTGCACCCTCTCTATGTCCATTGTGTGACCTTGAGTCCACTGCACTGCAGATAATCACGGTCGTGGCAGTGTAAATTGGACATTTCCAAAGAGCTCCCTGGAAAGTGTGATCATCTTATGGATCAGGACATTGTAAGTCGTAGTGATCTAGAGACATCATGGTAATTTTCACTGGGCTGTGTTTCAGTGAGTAACACTTTGGTTTTACTTTTTGGTGAAACCAAGAAAATGGTGTGATGTGCTTCAAGAAGCAGGGTGCTGCAGTACACATTATCCTAGTAATATGTTTCATAAGTTCTAAATATAATTGCTAATGTTTTAAAATGTTCCTTTCAGTATGATACCAACCACAAACAGAACTGCTGGAAAGGCACTGCTGACACTCTTGGTGCTGGGTGATCTCTGTTTGCAAGGAATGGGTTGGGGACATTCAGCCATCCAAGGAGCAGGATGGGCAAAAGGTTGGTCAGGGTTTTATCAATTCTTACTCTCTGTAAGAGCAGTCTTGGAAGATTTCTGTCAGCTAAACAAAGCCTGAAACTAAAGGGAAAGCTTGATTTTCCTTTTGATCCTTAGGTCTTGACTTCATCTGAGCAAATAGAATTTTTATCTGTAATAGGAAGTGGAAGAGATACTGGAGATGGAAGTTCAGAAGTAACGTGTGTTGCTTTGCCTCCTGTGAGATTTAATCTTGTTTTTCTGTGATTTGGAAGTAGCAAAAAGCAGATGATTGGAATGGAAGCACATGTTTGCATTTGTACATTTGTACAAACAGGATGAGTTAGACAAGAATACTTTTGCTTTTTGTTGCCTCCCATTGAGGGGTCTTATCACCAGTTTTAATATTAACTTAAATTTGGAGTCAGTTTGGGTGGTGGCTGGATTATTTTCATTGCAATGGTTTGAAATTCTCCACTGTTCTTCATTTCCTTAGTTATCCATCTGATTTATTACATTCTGTGGTAGTGAAGGCAGTAAGGAAGCATATATTAGTCACGGAGATGAGAGGCTTTATTTCTTTTCTGTTTGCATAGTTGTGTTTTTTGTTTTGTTTTAAACCAAAATCATTCCCAAGCTCTGACTTGTGCTTGGATGCATGGGTGGCAGAAACGACATTGCTGTTTGATCAGATTAATTCAAACTTCACACAGCTCTGTTGTCTTTGGAGCCAAGAGCCCAGTGGAGCTTTAAATGGAATTGGCTGTACCTCTGCTTTTTGCTGACACAGGGTGATCCAGAGACTTGAGGTGCTAGAGTGGATTCTCTTTGGCCAACCTAGCACATGAGGTGCTGCAGGACCTTACATTGGAGAGGAAAGGGATTCAGCTATGGCTTCAAATTCTGAGGGAGATTTGGCCTCTTGCCTGGCAGCACAGAAGATACAAAAAGTGCAAACCCATGGGAGTTTTGTCCATGTTGTCTTTGACATCTTAGCAGTAAGACAAAAAGCCTGGTAACACGTGCAGTGTCCTGTAAGTATCACTGCAGGCAGTTGGAATTTGCTTGCTTCGTTTCCTAATAAAGACAACAGGAGACAAAAATCAGACTTCAGTTCACATATTAAATTGGTCTCAAATGGCAATCATTTCAAGGGTCCAAATGGCTAGTTTAATGTATCCTAGATAGATATTTGCCTGAAGTATGTTTCTCCAGAGGGCCTCTTAAATTTGTGTGCCTGTGGTAACATCCAACAGGTGAAAAAAGAGGTAGATCCAAAGGTTGGGTACCGTTGCATAGTTTTGTGGACTAATCACTTGGATACATGAATTATTTCTCTTGTCTAATGATGTCTAGCACATCAACTGATGACTGAGCTGCAGTGGTGTTTTAGACTTCCTGTTCTTTAAATGCCAAATGCCTTTATTAGTATCTAAATCCAGCTACTTTTGTTGTCAGTGTTTGCATCTGTATTTGCATGAAGAATGTGAAGACTCAACCTAGCTTTTAATGCCAGGCAGTGGGACAGCTGGGGGAAGAGTAGATTTATTTTTCATGTCATATTTCACCCATGCAAAGGAAACTGAGGTGTTGTGTCTACCTTTGTACCACCTCAGCTTGCAGAAGAAAGCCATATACAAAGGTGCAGGTTGAAGTTTTAATTGCATCAAGTGTTTAAAATCTGAATTAAAATAAAGTAGTTTTCCTGTGCAGTGAAATGACAGAAGTGAGTGATTTTGAGGCACTGTACTGCAGCAGTAGGACTGATGTGAGCTCTTAGTAAGGATACAGGAAACTGGTTTAGTTGGCCAAAAATGGGCTGTGGTCATGTGTGCCATCATGGTCGATGTGCAACAGGGAAAGATAAGGATGATGCTTATAGGACAAAAGAAAAGGGAGAAATTATTGACAGATAAGGTATGCTTTTCAAAAAAGGGGAAAACTGAGGATGTTTGTTTTTCTGACCTCTAATCAATTAATATTTAACCAGTGATCATGGGCGACTCCTCTCTACTATCTGTTCCTTGTAAATGCAATTTTAAGATGAAAGAAAAATAGGGTGATCAGTGTAACGAAGGAATTAACTGGGAAATAAAAGAGGGAAAACATTTCTGGCAGGCAGGGAAAGTGAATTGGCTCATCATGGGATCCAGCAGGCTCTGGGGCTGGCGTGGAGAGAAATCCCACAGGTCGTGGAGTGAGGTCACATTGGGGCCAGCTGAGATCAGCTTTACCAGTTGTGGAGCCGCAGCCTCATGTGGTTGAGTAACACTGGAGCGTACAGGCTTACGGCTGCAGTTGCTACATCATTCTCCATAAATCCATCACAGAGATTTCCATCTGGAAACATCTGGCACAGTGCTGGTTCAACTAGCTGTCCTGGCTAGGTACTTCAGTACTAAGGAGACTCTTAATCTTGGTGGTTTTAAGCCGAGCACACTACCAAATTAGGTTCTGGACTCGATGTGGAGAAGGTAATGTGCACAGAATTTATTGAGGTGCTCATGTTTCCCATGAAGTGTCCCAACTGGATTTGCCTCTGTGCTTTGCTGACCAGCTTATCCCTTTGGGAGTGTGGAAGGGCGGCCACGAAGCAGCTCTGGGTGCTGGTGGGGTAACAGGAGTGGAGGTCCGGCTGTATCAGCGGAATTGGTTGTCTTGCATCTCTGTTTCTTTCTGGACAAGTATTATGTATTCTGCTCTCTGATTCCTGGTTTCGTTTAGTGATTTTTCCAAAAGCAGGGGTGCACAGAGCAGGCTAAGCTAAGGATTTGGGGCTTTTCTTCCCTAAAAGTAGCAGAACTGATTTTTTTCTTTGTAAAGCAGCCATCAGAGGGAGCCGAGGTTGAAAAAGATAAAAAGTGCTGAGACTATTCCCAAACCTTTTGTTTAGAAACTGTTTTGATGCCAACTATTTTGATGCTTTTGATTTCCCCTTCCCTTCTTAACTCAAGGGGCTTAACAGGAAAACAAAATCTGTACTACTTCTAATTTTTGACCCTGCTGAAGCTTTTCAGAGGGTTTTTAGCACAGACCATACTGTGCTAAAACGGCTCTTTATTATCCACATTGCTAGGCTTATTTTTCTCGCTTATCAAAATAAAGTACAGTGAAATTGAGATAAGAACATATTATTGTATTGTTCAAGCCCTGAATATCAGATAAAAAAGAAACAACTCTTGCTAATACAGTTGAAAACCACAGAAATCTCTCTCCTCTTCCATTTCCCCAACTTGCAGTCTGTACTACTGTGCCTTAAATGAAACTTGCAGTTTGTGTGAGTTTCTGTCTCTTTGGCTGAAGTCTCTCTCTGTTATTTGTGCCTATATGAACAAAATAAACGTGTCTTCTTCCTAAGTGTTTTTCTCCTTCTCTGGCCCACAACAGTTTACTTCTGCTTTGAAATATTTCTTTCACAAAATGGAGCCACAAATGCACCCTTGCATGAAATAGAAGGGATTTGGGTTGACGGCATTCGGGTTTTTAAAAAATAAAGAGATTTTCTAGTATGTGAATTCTCAGTAGCAGAGGCATTGCTCAAGCATGAGGTGGTTGAGGGGGGCTAGGCTATCAGGTAATGTGCTAAGTTGTGTCATGGTACACTAAATGTTTTTGTTGTGTAAGACTAGTTATTGGGTGGGTTTTTGGAATCAAAGGCAGGTTGTATGTTTTACTATTACTCATTTTATATTAGGTATAGGTGGAGACAGTGTCTCAGTAGGATGGGGGTGGGGTAGCTCAGTACTTACCAGTGTCCCAAAAGGTGTTATTCAGTCTCTATATTCAGCTTAATATGTCAGGCTACAAACCAAGTACATCCTTGGTGCTCGTAGATAGCTTGTAGTAAAGATGAAAATGATCTCGCTTCTCTTTCAAGTACATAGTAAAAGGTCTTTGGACCTCAGTGTTATAGTCTTTATGTGAGGACGTGTAATGCTCACATAACTTATTTTTCCCAGAACTTTTAATGAAATAGAAACGTTTCTCCAGAGCATTTGAGAAATTGTAGTTTTCTGTGGACAAATCCAGTGTGTATATTCATCAGTGTGCTTTGACTGCTTTCACTCAGCAATAATATTTACTTTTAATGACCAAACATGCTTCACCCTCCTCATTAATAGGACAGTTTCTGGTGATCATCTGTGACAGCAGCAGCTGTCCATGTGCTGGGACTGTTTCCTGAGAAGCCACCAAGGAGCAGATAGGTTGAGGAGCAGGTAAGTTTCTGTCTCCTGATCCACAGTTAGCCGTGTGCCTTGTGCCATGTTGTGGTGGAGCAAGCACAGCAAAAAAGCAAAAGTAGGATGGGGTGGGATGCAGTGGAAAAAGGCTGGATTCCCATTTTGAGCATAGGGAAGGAATCCATGCCAAGGTCCTAGCTGTACTATGCTTTAGCATTATGGTGTTGGCTATTCCGTAAGTACGTTTCCACTCCCTCTGCATAATGGTAAAATAAGGTAATGTCTCCCATGACAAGCTCACCACACCATCTACTCCATTGTCCATTTAAAACTGTCAGTGTAACTTAAGGGAGGGGCAAGAGTTCTCATGGTGAGATCCTAAGTGCTATTTCATTAGATGTCGGTATTTTGCTCAGAGCTATTGCTATCCCACTTTACATTCTCAGCTGTGGGACATTTTCTCCTGAAATTAAGCCAGGATGTGCTCACTTTCACAGAGCTGTGTGCAAATGCCTTTTTTTCCCTTGAGTGTCAGTTATCAAAGTCTGGAATCCGCTGTACCTCACTTATATCTAATTTTGTTCAGTTAACACACTAGACTCGTTCCAGCCAAAATGTTGGTCATGAAATACAGGGATAAGAAAACTTTAAGCTGAAAAGAAAAATTTTTCATTCCTCCACAGGAAATATAATAAATGACCTTAAACTAGTGCCTTATCTCATGTTTATACTAAGCTTCAACTCTGTTTTTTTTTCCTTAGAAAAAGAATAAACAGTCTTTGAATCTGTAAGGACCAGAGAGCTGGTAGACTCCCGAGTTCACATATGTCCTTTTCCTTTCAATATTTTTCTTCTCAGTGACATCTTAGATCTTGCCTACCTGAAAAGCCTTATCCTTAAAATAATACTGTGCATCACGATGCATAGTGGTGGAAGAGCAGCTGCTCCTCATGGAGCTTCCAGGGGCACTCACAGCCACGGCTCTTGCCACTCTATCGCTATTGTAAAACAGGTCAGGGAACGGAGATGTGCTGTTCTAAAAGCACTACTTTGCACTGGCCTAACGGCCACAGGTTTGCTGATATTTGGGTCAAAACAGATGATTTCTTATCAGATTAGGTTCATTGTTGGAGGGATTTTTTTTTTTGCCTTTGGTTTCAGCTGTCAGCCTTTGAAACCAGACCTGGGATTTCTGACTGTGTCATTCTGCTTAATAAAAGCAAAAAAAAGTTAAGTAGCTGGTTTTGGTTTTAATTAATACTCAGAATTAAGTAGAAATGGATCATCAGGATTTCTGTGTATTAGAAAGCAGTAAGATAAATGACAATGCCAGTGTTGGGTTTTTTTTCCATATTCTTCTTTAACCGTATGCCCCATGATGCCTGTGAAGCAAAGACACATTTACTTAATAGACCTTAATGTTCAAAATGGCCTCAAGTGGCAGCTTTTGGTTTAGAACTAAAATTGGAAGGTCTCCTCAGTATTCTTGTCCTTGGAAGGACACTGTTGTATCTTCATTAGGACCTCAGCAGAATGATTCCATCAAAAATGGCAAGGTTTTAAGACATTTGTTGCCTGTATGTAGGTAGGGATTAATGAATTGTAAAATGTACAGTTTAGTTCAAGGGGGTGCCTTACCTTCCCATTCTCACATGAAGTGGCAGTGTAAAGATATTGAAATGATCTCTTTTGTGCAGGAAGGTATACTGTCCAAAACTACACAGGGAGAAGGGGTGGTTAGATTGATTCTTTGCCCTTCCAGTATAGAAGGCAGTTAGTTGCTGTAGCCCCAGAGAGCTTTGCTCTTCTGATGTGTTGCAGGGGAGCCGGGCATGATATTAAATATACTTACCCTGAGGTATGTTCTTGTTACGTAAAACTTCTTTCTAGGTAGACATGTACCTTCCTTGTAGAAGAAGATTTTAAAAATTCTTTTGTGTACAAGCTTACTGTAAAAGAAAATGTTAATATTTTCAAGAATAATCAGTGATACTGGGATCCTTTGGGTTTCAGATACTTGGTTTTAATAATGTCTTCAAACAGTCCTAAAATAAAGAACCTGTTCCACAAGCTGCAACCGTTTGTGGTATCCTAGTAGTGAAAGCATCTCCAGTGCCTCAGACTGCAGCTTTTATTTGTGCTGTAGGAGCATATGTGAAGCTTGAGGGGCATTATTCTGGTGGTGGCTGCTGGTCATCATAACAGTAGCATGGCTGGTAGGACTGGGCTGCTGTAGGGGGCTGTTGCACAAGGCAGGCCTAGCTAACCTAGCCTTGCACTCCTGTTAGAGTAGGTCCTACCCTGTTCCCTCCATCCTTCCTTCGTCTCACTGCTCCTGACCAGGGCCTGCAGTGAACTAAAGCAATGAGAGCAGATGGGTTTGCTCCTGGGCTATGGGGTTGGATTGTTTCATGGAGGGAAGTACCAGTGAGGATGGGACTACCTAGTCAGGAGCAGAGGGAAGGTGTGAGGGGAGAGGACGCTTACTCTTGCTGGCTGTGGACTTTTGGACTGGCTCAGCTGATGGTTTTTACTGGCAGGTAAAAATAACTAGGGGACTGTACACTGAAATACATAAAGGGAACTCCTCTGATGTGCTTTGCTGTCTCTGCTTCTGGGAATAGTAAAGACAAAAATAGCTATTTTAAGAACATCTTAAACCACTGCAACCTTTATTCAGTGACTTTTATTCAGTCCATTTTAAGTGAATGGTCACAAAGTTGACTTTTCACTGTCCCCTGCTTCAAATGCAAACAAACAGTCATTGCATAGTGGGTTTCTGATGTCTTTGGAAGAAAGCTATTTCTGCAAAATGAATACAATCTGTCTGTTGTCTGAGCAGTCCAGTGCATGGCTGAATGGCTAATCAATTGCTGCATGGAGAGGATGACTGTAATGTAGTTCAGAAATGTTCTAGATGCATCATTTCTTAATAGAGGGATCAGACTGATGCATTAGTTCTGCGTTTTGGCTACATCTAGCAAGCTAGCACCTCATGGAAGATTTGGAAAAGTAAAACAGGGAAATGTGCTGGGTTTTTTGCCTTCTAAAATGAACATTTGATTCCTATCAAAATGACATTTGTTGCCTTGAAATTGTATAATCCTTTTTGTGTTCAAGTGAGGCAATCGCTGAAGAACTGCAGGTTTAAAGGGTATTTGCTCTGAAAGCTTGCAGAAGGCAAAACTTCTCTTGCCTGTGTGAACAGAGTGCTTGGCTTGGGCTCTACCTGTAGGATGATTACCATGGGGATTGTTGTGCACTTCTTCCATGCAGGTTGTACACAGGGTTTGTGTAGTTCATTTGCCTGTGCTGATGGATGGGAGAACATTAAAATGGTGCTGTATACAACTGGAAAACTCAGAATGCAGACTAATGGAGGGAGGTTGATGTCTTCTCCAAGGCACAGTGAGACAGTCTGGCTCCTCAGGGTCAAGTTATGCAATGTATGTAATCAGCTGGAGCTGATGTAATGGCTCCCTCCTGTCCAAAGGAGGAGAGTACATCCCCTCGCATTCCTCCTCTGTGTGTTGTCCCCCCTCCATTCATCTCATTGAGCCTGACATTTATCTGATCCTACGTGAAGCAGGTTTGTCTTGTTAACCTGGCAGAAAACTCTTTTTGTATCGTGTTAATCATAGAATAGTTAGGGTTGGAAAGGACCTTAAGATCATCTAGTTCCAACCCCCCTGCCATGAGCAGGGACACCACACACTAAACTGTGTCACCCAAGGCTCTGTCCAGCCTGGCCTTGAACACCTCCAGGGTTGGAGCATTCACAACTTCCTTGGGCAACCTATTCCAGTGCCTCACCACCCTCACTGTGAAGAACTTCTTCATTATATCTAACCTAAAGTTCCCCTGTTTAAGTTTAAAGCCATTACCCCTTGTCCTACCACTAGAGTCCCTAATGAAGAGTCCCTCCCCAGCATCCTTTATATTCCACCATTAATAAGCTGATTTGGTTTACTGCTCTATCAGACAAGTGCCGGGGTTGGTACACGAGAGGAGGTAGATGCAGGGCCACCCCTTCAGGATAATGATGAGCCATTGGGAGTGAGCTGATACAACTTCATGCCAAGGCTTTGCTTGTGTGGCACTTAAGCAAGTGTTGCTGCTTGATGACCCAATCTCTTCCCACTTTTCCTTTGTGCCAGCTCCAGCACCCGTGTGGATGATGTGCTGAAACACATCACCTTCTAAGCTGCTGTGAAACCATGGTCTCCACGTGTGATAAAAGAGCTTTGCCTGTTTTACTCTTGGTGAGCTCCTCTAGGTTTTGCAGAGGACTTCAACTCCCTGCTGGCTTTAGCCTGGTAGGTGCATCCTGGCATCATGTGTCACACGTGTGTCATGCTGTCTGTCCCCACATCCTGCTCAGAATTCCAGGGTGCATCTGTCTCTTTAGATGAAGTCATGCCTTCCATATCTGATTCCAGCATTTGCTGGGTAAAATCAGTCTAATAGATCCTACTTCTGCCATTTATATTGTCAGTTGCATGCATATTGACCATTTCAGCTGAACTGTGTGATTTTTATCTTTTCCAGCAAACTACAGTAAGAAATTTGGACACAACAATAAGTCTCTAGTGGAATAAAATCAGATTTTATTTTTTTCTTTTGTCCATGACTGTAATTGTTCTGGGTATCAAAGACTCTTACTAATTCTTCTTTGTTTTTAAAGTCATTGAATAGCCTGTTCATTCTTGGCTGTTTTTTTTCCGATTCCTCCTCCTCTCAAGTGGTTGCACAACTTGACATTAAAATCAGTGATTCCTCACTGATAATTGCTCTCATGCTATGACATCAGGATTTTCTGGAAATATAAATTCATAGTGCTGATAGCAGACTATATGACTTCATTCTGTAAACTGGCCAATATGGTTGGGCTCCCTGATGTACAGGATGCAAGGGAGGAGATGATACAGCATTAGTGTGCATATGTGCCTGACACATTTCGTCTGTGTTGTCTGTTTTGTTTTTTAGGGACTCCCATGTTACCAGAGCACATCTTTAATTCAGGTGTGTTCTGATAAAACCAGAGCATCTCCTTGCTATTATTTGTTTGAATGTTTTGTTGTTCTGATTCAGCTTTCCTGTTTTCTGCCTTTGCAGAAAAAAAAATCTCTCTTTTTGCCTGCCAGAATGAATGAATTGCTTCTTAAAAATACTGCTGCAGGGATTGGTCTGCCATTCAGCAATCCCTGATGCTCTTATATGTGGGTTTTGGGGACCTGCGCAGCAGCAGCACTCTGCTCTGAAGCAGATGTGTTCAAAAGGATTATCAGGAACATTCTTCGTTTGCATGTGGGCGGAGTGGGCTCAGTGCTCAAGTGAGAAAGACCACGGCAGGCGGCTCCAGAAGTTAGGAATTGCAATTAGATGCTGGAACAGTCGACCACAGGATGCTGACAGGGCCAAGAATTTAACAAGGTTCAAAAAGGAGTTGGATGTTTGCTTAGGGGTTAGGAATAGCGGGAGTTGTCAGAATAAATGATTAACAAACGTTTTGGAGGGAGTCTCAAACCTTATTTTTTGAGTCTGTGCTAGTTTCTACATATTGGGCTAGGTTACCTGTGTTCTGCTGGTTCTAAGGCACTTAATACTGCAGGTGAGAGACAGGACTAGTGAGACCTCTAGTTAGTGATCCACTTTGGCAGTTCTAGGGTCAGAAGACTGCGCCTGAGGCTTTTGGGGACTGGGAACATCATATCTGTATGTTTGGCTTGCAATTTGGTGTCCTCTTGGTCTCAAACACTTTTGGGGTGTCCTGTTGCATTAAGGGAAGATACTTGCACCCTCAGCAGTAGTACCATTACTGTGTGAACTCACCAAGTGAGGAGTAATGTATGTGAGGGGCTGACTTTCAGACAGTGCAAGGCAGTGTCAGGAAGACTTAAACCAACCCAGTGAGGCAGAATTTTTCTTGGCTAATAAAGCTATTAAGTATATCCCTGAGCCCGGGCTGTATGCTGCCTCCAGACCTAAGACTGTGTCTTTTGCAAGAGGCTACACTGGGCTTTGTAGCTGTCCCTGCTTGTTTGACGTTAACTCGTACCTTTTCGCAAACCTTTGTCTTTTTTAAGAACATTTGCCTCACATGTGCATTGTACGCACCTCAAGCATTGCAGTGGTCTTTGGGGAGTGGCATGAGCACAGCAGGTTTCATCTCCTGACGTTCCAGCTGGCTCACCAAGTTCAGTTTGAGCTTAAAGCTGGTTGAAGGCAGTCTTGTTTTCCTTACTCCCTTGTGTTATCCCTGCCTCTCATGCAGCCAGACAGGGAGCTGAGCCAACTGAAAACTTAACCCTACCCTCTCTAAAAATAACAGTAGTTTTCCTCAATCTCAGTTCCCTGAACTAGCTTCCTACCTAGCTGTAGAAGTGCCACTGACAATGTAAAGGAGAGGTCAATATAATGTGGACAGTTATACATGGGGATATAGGACAGCACTTTGACTAAAATTGGGTTACCCTGTATGCTGAGATATACAGTATTTCTTCCTGAAACCCTTAAAACAGATGCAAAGCAGAAAAAAGTGAGGGGCTTATCCCCCTTTTTTTAAGAAAAAGGAAACTTTCAGTCTTTGAGCTTAGGCTTCTATGAACTGTCTTCATCTGCAAAGTTGTTTATTCTCCTGACAGTTCTGAGATTTAAGAAAATTTGTAAAAAAATCCTATGAGTTAATTCTAGTGCTTTTGGATAAAAGTGAGAAGGAGAGAATTTTCATCCTTTACTATGTTTGCTGGAACAACCTGTTACAAACAAAAGCAGTGATATTGTCAAGTAATGCTCATTAATGTTCCCTTTCCTTAGCAGTAACATAATTTCTTGATAGTTAAATGGTAGGGTTTTACGCTATAGATCTGCTAGTTTAAAACATCCTCTTTAGGAAATGACAATAGGGATAGAAAGAAACTTCCAGGGTTGCATGGATGAGTGAATGAAACCTTGCAGTGTAACAGTCTGATGACTGTTGAGAAGTTGGCATTTGTGTGTATGGAAAGTCACCACTTTTTTTTAATCGATTGGGTGACATGAGTGAAAGGCATTCAGTAATTGAATGTTACCTTCAATAAGGCATGGTTAATGCCAGGGAACCTAAGAGGTTTTTTACATTGTAATTTTTGTACTGCAGCCATAGAATCATCATAGAGTCACAGATTGGTTTGAGCTGGAGGGGACCTTAAAGCTCGTCCAGTTCCAACCCACTGCCACAGGCAGGGACACCTTCTACTAGACCAGGTTGCTCCAAGCCCCATCCAGCCTGGCCTTGAACACTGCCAGGGATGGGGCATAGTTGATAAGTGTTTAGTTGAGAAGTGTTTAGTTTCTCCAGAGCAAGGGTTTTCTGCCCCATGGTTTTCTGTGATTTGAACCTGCCTAGTTATGTGGCAGTGGTCAGGTGAAAGTTAACATCTGGGATGTGAACTGCTTGCAGTCTTCCAGACTCTCTACTGAGATCACTGCTCTCTCTAATGGGACTCTTGCAGTGGAACCTGGAGGATGCACCCTGCTGCAAATCTAACTCTTCAACCTGTATTCCACCTGGTTAAAGCAGGATGGATTGGTTAAAGCATGTCAAGAAATGGTGGGGCAGCTATCACAAAGCATACAAAGGCTTGCTTTCTTCTTTGCACATTGCTCTGAGACATGATTGTATCCTGGTCTCAAACCTGATGGAGCCTGTAAAACATGTTTTATTTGTGTATTCTTAAAGACTGAAAGTGGGGAAGCTGGAGACAAATAGCTATGAATTTGGCATGCTCTAGGAGGGTAGAGCTTGGGATAAATGAGGCAGAATGGGTGAATCTCTGATACAGAGCTTGGGATGCTACTGGTAAAGAGAACCAGAGAGGGGCTTCAGGCCCTCTGCTTGGAAAAGGTGAGGGCACAGGTGCTTGTGTTAAAAGGACAAGTTCCACATGATTGCTGACACCAGTGCGTGGCGGGGGGCGGGCAGGGGGCTAGTGGCTGGTTCCTGTGTGGCCTCATGCCTTCCTGTGTACCACAATTCCGGGTGGTAGTCATGCAGGATTTTTAAGCACTTACGTGGGCATCACAGGAATTGTAAGTTGAAACACCTGTGTTTACCTTGGTTATCACTAAGGAAAGGCTTGATGTGGATCGACGTGTTCTAGTTGAATGACAGTTTGCTTAATCAGCCTCAAGCACTGAAGAGTTGCATGCAAACCACCAGAATTGCCACTTAGGAATTTTGCTTTTTAGACAAGAAAAGCAAAAGGCAAATGAAGAAGTATGGGAAAAGCATGTGTTTCCAAGCTCTCTGAAGCCAGCATGTCTAGGAGTACAGAGGATAGTCCTGTAACTTTGCTAATGCTGTAAGAAAAAACACTACACGTTATGAAACTTGCAGTGCAGTCATGGAAGTAGCACTGAGTCTGAACATGCGGGGTGGGTGCGTGCATACATTCACACATAAAACAGTAATTACAATAGCCTAAAATTCATGTCCCGACCACAATGATGTTGCTCCATTTTTCAGTAACTAAGAAAGGAATTTGGCCCGGTGAAAGCATTTGAAATGCTCTCAGCTGGCCTGAGTGATCCAGAAGCATTCCTTCATGTTATAAGAAACGTGCATTTTATGTTCGCAGGCAGTGGTTGCCGTATACTAGAATGCCAACGGAGTGCTTCTTGCTGCTGCTTCTCTAACTCAGGCTGAACTTAACTAATTTGCATTAACCAATTGGGGTGAAAAAGGCGTAGTGCAAACACTGAGTTTCGAGCTGGGTGTAAGTTAAAAGACCTGTTCCGCTAGCGATTCTTTGTAGCTCTCTGTCAAAAGGATATGGTGTAAGCCTACTGCAAAGGGGTAATATACAGATTAGTTTTATGACGTTCTTTAAGAATGATAGGTATTACATGAGTGCTGTTAGAAGTAGTCTGTCCCCTTATGAAGCTTAATTTCTGTCTTTGCCTGTTGCTCAGAATTGCGGAGGGTGGCAGGTGCCTCTGGAGACAGCCTAGTCCAATTCTGCTGTTAAAAGCAGGGTCAGCAAGAGTGGGTTGCCCAGGAGCCTGTCTGGTTGTGCTTTGAGTATCTCCAGGGATGGAGACTTTGCAGCCTCTCTGGGTAACCTTTACTGCCTCCCATCAGATCAGATTCCTCACTGAGCCTTCTCTTTTCAAAGCTGAACAGAGTCAGCTCTCTCAGCCTTTCCCTTTGTGACAGATCTCTAGTGCCTTAATCATCTCCGTGGCCCTTGACTGGACTTGTGCCAGGGCTGGAGCACCTCCCATACAAAGACAGGCTGAGGAAGTTAGGGCTTTCCAGCCTGGAGAAGAGAAGCTGCATGGAGACCTCATAACAGCCTTCCAATATCTGAAGGGGGCCTACAAGGATGCTGGGGAGGGACTCTTCATCAGGAATTGTAGCGACAGGAAAAGGGGCAATGGGTTTAAACTTAAACAGGGGAAGTTTAGGTTAGATATAAGGAAGAAGTTCTTTACAGTGAGGATGGTGAGGCACTGGAATGGGTTGCCGAAAGAAGTGGTAAATGCTCCATCCCTGGTGGTGTTCAAGGCCAGGTTGGACAGAGCCTTGGGCGAGCGACATAGTCTAGTGTGAGGTGTCCCTTCCCATGGCAGGGGAGTTGGAACTAGATGACCTTAAGGTCCTTTTGAACCCTAACCGTTTTATGATTCTATATCCACGTGTCTGTCATCCTGGGAAGCCCAGCGCTGGACAGAGTACTGCAGAGGTGGCTCTTCCAGTGCTGAGCAAAATGGAAGGATTGCCTCCCTCAGTCTGCTTACAAAGTTGCCCAGTGCAGCCCAGGATCTGTTGACTGTCTCTGCTGCAGAGGCATGCAGCTGGCTCATGTTCAACTCGCTGTCTACTGCAAGAAGGACCTGCAAGTCTTTCTCTGCAAAGCTGTTTTCTAAACAGTTGGTCCCCAGCATGCGCTGGTGCTTGGGGTGATTCGTCCCCAGGTGCAGGGCCCTGAATTTCTTGTTGCTGAACTTCAAGAGAAGCACATGAGAAGCACATCAGCACTTTCCTTCAGCCTATCAAAGGTGCCTCCAGTTGACAGCGCAATCTTCTTATGTATTAGCTGTTCTTTCCAGTTTTGTATGGTGTGAAAGTTTGCTGAGGGTGCTCTGTCCCATCATCTAGGTCATTAATGAGCATGTTAAACAGTATTGTCCCCAGTACCACCCTGGAGTAACAACACAAGTAACTGTCCTCCAACTGGACCTCATGCCACTTATCACACCCCTTTGAGCTTTGATCAGCCAGTTTTCAGTCCACCTCACTTTCTGCTCATCCAGCCCATTTAGAGATTGTATGAGGTTAAAATCTGTATCAGTAAATAAGGACCCATCAAACCATTGCTAGTTCAGAAATCCACATAAACATTGCTGGAAACAGGACATGAAAAATAAATAGTAATGGAAAAGCAGATAGGGAAGGCTGCAAAAGAACAGGGAGAGGAGGTGGATAAGTACAGTTTTGGTTGGAAGTACAGTTCTGCTAATAAGCTGTGGCTTAACTTTTCCTTTGTCTATGAGAGACTTTGGAAGTGTGGACTGTTTTTATTTTTTTTAAGAAAATAAGTCAAAATGACAGAAAGAAAGGTTCACAATCTTGTTTGGAGAGCTGAAAAAGCTCCTCAAAACCCCTGAGCCTTACCATGGCTCAGTTTCCCAAGGACAACTAGCTGAAATCAACGTACTGTATTGAAACCCTTCTTGTCCCCATAGGAGAACAACTTTCCTTTGATTACTGTTGATTTGTACAAGCTTTTCCCTCTTGAGTATGGGAAATGATCCAGTACTTAATTATTAGGCATTGTGAACCTCAAGGTTATGCAAGTTATGTACACATTTATCTCGGCTTGTTCTGTTTAAATTGATACTAATTTGTTTCGTTGACAGCAGAGTTTCTGATAAGATGTCTTGTTATCAGTGTTCCTGCTATGCTAATTGAACCCCCGAGACAGCACTGCTATACGGTTTTCCTTCCTGTCATGGAAAAAAAAGTGTTTATTTAGTTCATAGGCATATGAATTCCTGTATTGCAACTATCACCTCTCTTGCTACATAGGGGTTTATCTTACCAGGAGGGTGGCTCTGGCAGATTCTGCAGTGAATCTGTCTGTTGAGACGAAACAGCCAGGGGCTGCCCCAGAGGTGTTGGTTGGCCAAATGCTGACTATAATTAGATGGTTAATTATAGTCAAGGTCATTCAGGAATTTATGTTCCTGTCAGTATTTGTGTGATTAAATATCCCATTTCCAGATACTGTAATTACTCAAATACTTCAAATATCGTATAAATTATGATACCCTGGAAAAGAACCCTAAAATGAGCACAGGTGTGAGTATCACCCAGGTTTCCTACAGAGCTATGTCCCTGTGTCAACCAACAATTTTTTCATCTTCAGGACAGTAAAGCAACCACCAGTAGCACCAAATGTGTGTGCTTGTATCTTTTCAGAAATCTTCTCCCCTTTTCCACCCAAGCTCTGACCACTGACTTAAGATATGTTTCAGTGCAAATGTTTGTAATTAATTTGGTGCTAAAAATGTGCTTTGTGCATTCTGGAAAATCACTCAGTTTTTTATGCGTGCTTCCCTAGCATGGTATTACACATTCAGTTACAGATTTGCAGTGTCCTTCCTATGTAAATTGTTGGTGCATCTGGCTGGCTGTTCAGTTACGCCTGACCTTGACTGTGGTGGTTACTTGTACTCTGCCTGCTTGTTAAAGGACACTGACATTGTCATGAACTTTAACAGGAGCAGTCAGGGCTTTTAGAAAATGAGGCTGTGAGTGGAGGAACTGTCCTGTTTGTTAACATTTTCTGGTTGAAATAGAAAACAGTGAGAAACTACGCAAGGACAGAGTCTGCTGTTGTGCAAGAGGATGCTG
>NW_009933655.1:0-1197 GCF_000696875.1 Nestor notabilis | reverse complement strand
AGCAGGAATCACTAACATGTGAATTCACAGAAGTGGCTGGATCCAAGTGATATTAACCACTGAGTACTGGAGAGGTTAAAAAATCAAAGGACAACTTAACTGGCCTGTCTGAACACTGGATTTATATGCTTTGTTTTAAGCCAGGTCATCACCTAGTCTGTCTGTCTTCTAGCAGATTCCTCTAAGTGATGGTGATGGTGGCAGGGAGTAATTTTCTAGGTTGTTTTTTCTCCGCACTTCTAGTGCTCTAGTACAGTTGGTATGTGTTAATAGTAACATTGAAAGTAATTTTTTTTTCTTCACTTTCTGGAGGAAAGTGATCTTCATTCTGTCACGTATACGCTAAAAGGACATTGTTTTTATAAGCTGTTGAGAACAGCTGCAACCTTTTCAGGAACACCAGAGAAGGTTAGAACTGGTTTCCTAGAAAAGCAGGAGTCTGTAGGTTGATGCTACTAGAACATTGTCTTCCAATTACAGCAAACTTTTCTGTCTGGAAAACTGTACAAATGGGTTTTCTTCCTCCCTGATGACCCAAGGAAGGATGCAGTTGTAGATGCAATGTATCTGTTGTCCTGTAAGTTGAAGTTTCTGTAGAGTGCTTCCTCTTCAGTGAAGTTGTAGATAGGAGTTACCCCAGCTAGAAGGTGCCTGGTTTCGTTCTTTGTTCAGTGCTGGATATTTCAGGGCTCTTGACGTTTACTTAACCCTTTCGATTTGTCAAAATTTTCTCTCCTCCTTGCTTTAATAGATTGTCCATGGATTCCATGTTGGTGACATAAACAGTAATGCATTTCATTCAATACTAGTTGCCTGAAGGCACAGGTTGGTGTACTTCAGATAAATGTCAGCTTAAGTAAAATGCTAAGGGAGAGTGGGAGGGAAAGGATCATCTGCTTCCGTTTGCTACAGAAAGCTAGTGGCTTGTGAGGAGAGGACAGAAAGAGGAGGGAGAGGAGAAGAGGAAAACACCTGAGGTGCTTTATCAGATGGGGGTGAACTGAGAAGCATGAGACAGCATAGTTGCCAGATGTGAGCAAATACTGCTGAGTCTTTGTGGAGAGTGCTGTTGTGCAAGGTACATCAGCCCATTAATCAGCTATGCCTCTTCACTAACTTCAGAGCATTCTAGGGAAGGATATAAGAAAATATGTAAATAACCCCCCCAAAAAACAAATATATACATATATATATATA
>NW_009933654.1:63595-74767 GCF_000696875.1 Nestor notabilis | reverse complement strand
TTTCATGACCTGCCTTCAGTTCTTTCAGAATGTTTAATTTCACTTCACTGACTTGTCTCCAAAACTGTGTTCCTTAAGTTATTCCCTGTTCCTAATCCTCCTTTCACCTTAAGTTCTGCTAACATCCATAACAGAGTATATGAGCTTTGGCATAGCCCATGATCATTGCTTAAAGAACAATAGGTGTCCTCACTCTGCTGGCTGTTTCTGTATTATCAAGTATAGCAATAAAGAAGAAAGGCACTGTGATCTGTAGAGCCCATTGTACAATCACTTAGGCAAGATCCTGAATTGCTACTCCTAACATTTCTCACATTGCATTGACATTTTTAGTTGTCTTTTCCTTTTTGCACCATGCACTTGGGTCACAAAGAAGCCCATTCCTTTCCTTTCCCTTGATATAAGCACTGAAATGTCTGTTATCTGCCTTTCCTGCCATAAACTGGTGAGAAAATGTTAGATAGCTTTTCTTTTGTACACCAGTAAGCAGTGCCATATCTGAAAATGACAGACACATTTCTAACAAAGACAGGTGTGTTGCCAGTACGTGAGGGTCCACTTCACTAAGCAGCCTGTCTTGGTCTCCAAAGGTGGCCTAAGTTGTCCTTATCTCTGCTCTTCTGAAGTGCTGCTCTGTGGATGGCTGCCCACCATGGACTCTGCATTGCTTTAGGTTTGGGAATAATCCCAGAGCTTAACAAACCCTTCAGCTCCATGTACGAATAGAGCTGCCTTACTTTATGCTTTTGTAATTGCATTTGTCAGGCATTATGACAAAAAAAGCTTCTCTGCATCTTCAGTGTGCGTATAGTCCATTGAAGGGGGCCCTATCCAGAGAGACAGAAGTTCTGATTCCAAGCCAGAATATCTGTGCTTCCTAAAACCATGCAGGGTAAATGCACTGACAAATTAACTTGGCACTCGGAGATCTCAGAGGCTTTCAGATTTAGACTGCAGCTGAGCAGAGATGTTGAAAGACAACACTTTGGCCATTCCCTGCTGAATATGGTGCAAAGCTTCATGAATACTTGTTCTGGGACAGTGCAGGGAGAAAGAAATTGCAGGCACAGAGTAAGAAATCCACAGCTGGAGGAGGCATCTAGAGGGGTGGAAGATGCCATCTAAGCCTGATTAAACTGCCCGGCTGCTGAAGTGTAGACACTGAGAAGTGCCAGTTTGTGGGTGAAGTTTCACAGGTCTTCAGTGCAGTTCTCTCACTCCTCCTCCTCATCTGTGTTATAGCAGAGCTTAGGAGATGCTTGGCATTTTTCATGAGCAGAAGATACTTTAGCCAGCAATCAGAAACCTAACTCTGGAGCTACTGCAGGGCTCTGTAGCCTGGCTGCCACCCAGCCAGAGCTGGAGCTGGCAGCAACTGGTGCAGCAGCATACCCTGAATCTCTCTATGGGCAGGGGAGGGATGGAAGGCATCCTCCAGGATCAATGAAGCTGATTTAGGGACAACATAAGAGTGGTGGTGTTTTGGTGCAACATCATCATGAGTGCAAAAGGAGAAGGGAGGCAGCATTATTTAATGATAATAAATTTTTAATATATGAGACTAACACTTAAATGAGCCCAAAATTTAAGCCTTGGACATGGTCTCTGGAGATGCAGCAGAGAGAGAGGAAGGAGAAAGCTTGAACTGCTGTTAACTGTACATTTCTCTGTCCAAGCAGGAGATACAACCCCATTTCTAGAGCTTCCCGGAGACTTGGTTCATTCAAGGTAATACATTTCTACATTTATAGTGTCTGACCATTATAGAATTCAGTGTCCCATGTCCCTCCCAGTCAAATGAAGTGGTTTCTCTTTCTGTCAGCAGTACCATTTTCCAGGGCCTAGCTAGCTTTGTGGCTGTGGGTGCTCTTGTAACTGGGACCCATCCCTTTCACCAGGGCTCTGCCACAGGAATTACTCTGGCACAGGCATATTTCTGCTGCTGTTTGCCTCCAGGCTGCTGTCTTAGCCACCCTTCCAACATCCTGATCCTGCTTTTCTTAAACCTCCTGCAAACAGGCAGCGCAGAGGGCTGAAACAGTTCAGTGGGTCGATACAATAGCAGGAAAAATGAAGGGTCTCACGGGTATCCAGATCCCCTGACACGTGGTAATGCAATTACCAGCTGATCAAACAGCTGTATATCACTAAGGGCAAGAAGCATAGGAGGCAGCAGGCATCTTGTCACTAACCTCTTGTCACATTTTCTGTCTGGCCCTCCCCGTGACAGGGCCAGAATTAACAGGGCTGGGAAGCCAGGAGGGTGTGAGTGTCTCCCTGCCTTTATCTGGATATTCAACCTTGCCCTTTGTGATTTGCACTGAAAACCTTGTCTGACTTTTCCCTTTGTGGAAGTGTCAGAGAGGCAGACTGAATGGTAAGTGAAACGGGAGGCAGGAGGAGCAGCCTCCCATGCCCTCTTGTTGCTGCTGGGGATGGGGATCTCCTCTGGGAACGGGGGTCAGAGGGCGTCCATCAAAACAGGACAGGCTGCAGGGAGTCTCTGGGACAAAGGTGACAGCATCAGAGGTCACTGTTGCGTGCTGTAAAACGTGATGCACTGGGAGATGCGGGGAGACATGTCATGCATTGTGTTTGTGTCCTTGCCAGCTCCAGCTGGTGTCTTCTGGAACAAACAGCTTGTTTAAATTAGTAATGGTCTTCATCGACAAGGCTTGGGATAACAGGGTACCACAACAGACCTCAACTCATCTCAAAACATTTGACAGAGTGCAGGGTGCTTCAGCTGGGGAAGGAAATCCCTTGCTGCTGGGTGGACAGGGAGGTGAACAAAAGGATGGGCAGCAGCCAGAGCCAGGGCTGGGGTCCCCGTGCTGAGGCTGAGGCTAAGACTAATCCACCCCTTATCAGGCAGGTAGGGAACAACTTGCCCTCTGGGCTGCAAGCAATAAAGGAAAGGGTAAATGGATTTAGGGGAGAGAGGGGACAAAACTACTGTGAGAACAGTAAAAACTTTGATTGTGAAAGTGGCATGATGGTAAAGCAATTCTGCTGGAGAAGCAATTGTGCTCTATCTTCAGAAGGAAGTGTTGAGCGGAAGTGGCTGAAGTGGAGTGGTGTCATTCAAGCATTTGAACCTAAGATAAAAAGATAGGGTTTCCTCAGTACCTTCAGTATGCCCTTGTTCAGCACTTCCCTATATTTACTGTAGGAAATACCTCCAATATCTCAAATAGTGAGGTTATCTGACTGCAAACACTTATTTGGTCATCTAAGTAACTTGCACAAGGGCAGAAAATAGGTAGTTGAAGTAATGTTGGTGCCTCAGTCCCCAGGGGGCTGGATTACATTTGCTGACAGATTCAGTCCTGTGCACCTATGCATCACTTACCCCTTAGACTTTTGCTCATGATCCCAAGCACTACTGGGATTCACTGAAATGCTCTTCTCGCTTCCTTTCCATGCTGTGAAGTTTTAATGAGTCAACTACTTTTAGGAGAGACCTAACCTACCATTGTGTTTGAGTGGCTTCCACCTTCAGCCTTATCACAGAGCCCTTGAAATACTGCCTTCTTGTTCTTTACTACCAAGGCAAAAAGGCATCAGAAGTGCAATAGCACCCAGGTGGCTCAAAAAGCTGCATCTTTAGCAAAGCGTTTTAGGGAGTGTGGATGGCTCCAACCTGTAGCTGGCTGCTGAACTCACGCACTTGGAGTGT
The DNA here is from genome assembly GCF_000696875.1 of Nestor notabilis. Lineage (NCBI taxonomy): Eukaryota > Metazoa > Chordata > Aves > Psittaciformes > Psittacidae > Nestor > Nestor notabilis. The sequence goes on along the minus strand of NW_009933654.1, from coordinate 71,088 downwards.
GAAATCCCTGCAAGCTGGAGACATCAGTCAGAGGAGGGCACAGAAGTGGTGACTGCCCAGTGCAGCTCATCCAGGCAAAGAGCTCACCATGGTGTCTGGGATGACTGGTGCAGCAATGGCCAAACACTTTGGTGTAGACCCCAGCCAGGGATAAGTACGGCATTGACAGATGCAGTTGTTGGAGGAACGTCTCCATTTGTTTTGCCTTAGACCTGGACTGAAAATTTCTCTCTCCTTTTATAATGTGGGTCTAAAACACCAGCAAGGTTTTGAGAAATAGTTACTTTATTCCAAAAAATGTCACCCCAGCATAGTGCTAATTGTGGCATTAGAAGTATCCTAATGACTCTTACAGCAGCACTGTTCGATCCACACTTTGAAATAAGCAGGAAATGATCCTGCTTGGAGTTTTCTACAGCAAGAAAAGTCATAATGTCTATTACAAATGTGTACAAAACATCAATAATGCACCATATACACTAGAAAAAGGAGGAGAATCTCTCTGGTCAGACAAATTGAGAACAAAGTATTTATAAAAAAATTAATGATTGAACAATGCTGTTAAATTTCTGCCTTTTATTTAATAAACAGAATGCACAGAGCGGTAACAGTTTACAGTTCAGGAAGGACACAGCTATTCCCTGTGCTGACAACCGCTTATGCTCTATTTAACATGTGGAATTTAAGTGGTGCAGAAAGTACACTTGGCCAGCAATTGCTGCCTGAAAGACTTTGCAAAGTAAAATGCATTTACTGTCAAAAATGAGGTTTCAGTAGCAAAGTTCCTAGTATTCTGCAGAGTCATAGACTTTTCTTCTCTTCTGTAATTAGACATCAAAGGAAAGCCTGTCATTTAAATTAAAAGATACCAATTGAGATCCTTTGAAAAAGTAGCATGTTGTATATACGCAATTAGTCATATTTCTGTTTACTTTAATCTCATGAATCTACAGTTGAAAGCCATTGTTAAGCATGAAGTCTGACATTGGAAAGACTCCTATTAACTTTCACAGGCTCTGGGACAGGCTCCAGTGCTTAACAGGTTGTGTAGATGAAATAACACCCGTGATCTGAATTACTCGCTTTTGTCCACAGCAAGGTTGGATAGGTTATGTTTATTTTGCTTTATATGTGGTGACTGGGTAAAAATGAATGGCCTTTACAATGCGGGAGGTCAGAGTAGATAGCTTAATTATGCCTCCCAGACTTGTGGTCTTGTGCATGTACAGATTAGTGTAGGGTATGCACACAGGGTGCTGGAGTCTGGGAGACCCTTGTCAAGGAAGAGGTGCTAGTTAGTGCTGGAGGCACATGACACACTATCAGTTCTCTCCTGTTTTCTTCCCCAGCTTTGCAAAAGGAAATAATGAATCAAGGAGGTGTAATGACCAGCCGCTTAAGGTACATAGCCCGAGGCACATCTGCTTGTGAAAGAGAGATTGCACAAAACAAATGCCACTTCAGATGGAGCAGCAACAGAATATATCAGAAAGGACAGGCACAGCTCTAGGAGTGCCATGTTAGTGGATGAATCCATTTGCATGCTGACAAAGGCTTGTCTCAGTGTCTACCTGGCCACCTTTCCCACTCCTGAGGAAGAAATAAGCTCAGACCACTGATAAAGGCGGGGTTGGCAATTCAGAACGTTAATAGCCTAACCATTGCTATTTTGGGGTTCATTTGCTTAGCTTTTGTTGGTACAGGAAGTTCAACAGGAAAAATGGAAGGGACAGTGCCTAACTAGTAATCAGGGGTGTGGTAACTGAATGAAGATAAAGCAAAAAATGACGGACAATACGTAAATCCAAGGTATTGTTAACCAGACTATTTTCCGTTTAAAAAGATTGTCTAACAAAGATACAGCTTAAAGTATAATAACCTACTTTGTTAAAACTAAATATATCGTTAGAAGAATCCCAGCTGCAATATGGAAACCCTTCAGACACTGTTTTTTGCTGTTACTAGTATTTGACATTGAATTGATGTCAATTGTTCATACAGTTCAGTGCTGGGTGTTTGATGTACATAGTGAAAGACCTCCAACTGTAGAATAGTCTGTTCATTACTGACACTCCTCGTCAGAAGATGATAACAGAAGTTTTTTCCAGATACTTTGCCTTTCTTTCACCTTGTCACTCGACCAAGATCAACAGAACGAAGTCAAAATTAAAGGTAGTAAAAGGAAAGTTTCTGTTCTGCTTGATGTTTATCTAGTAAGACAATCTTGAAGTCTCATGAAAAAAGTAAAACAGTACAAATATCAATGTGTTTGCTCAGTCACTTGCAATTACAGAAAGTGACTCCTAAACACCCTTTGATATTTCTTGCTCTTTCTTTGTGCTACAGTAGCAGCAGGACACCAGAGCCTATTTTTGTTTAGCCCTGAAGAAAAATCTACAAAAAAAAGGGCAATATCTGTTTCTACCAAAAATGCTTCTAATACAAACCTCATCCAGGAGGCAACAGATGAATGCAACAACAAGCTACAGGGTATTGAAACAGCTAATTTGCAGAAATCACATTGCCCTTTTAGACAGAATCCATACTCCTGACAGTAATATTATCTGACCACTTGTCAACAGTGGATTCTCCAGAGATTTTGTTCATTTAAGGTTTTCTCCATTTGCCAACACTTTAAAAAAAACCAACAACAATAGGAGTTCAAAAGCTCACTCACTGTTCTGTCTCTGACACGTTCTTCTATGCTGGATTTGCTAAAATCCTAATATACCAAATTCCCCATATCTGTGCACCCACAATGCAAAATAGCTATATCAACACCAGAATCAGGTTCTCTTGGAGTGTTTTTGATTGTAAAAGTGACTACTTAATTCTGTGAATGTGTTTTTAAATGAAATACTACTCTACTACTCTACCCACTTTCTTATCAGTCTCACAGTAGAAACCTTGAAAAGAGGAATGCCACATGTAATACGCAGCAACTGTCAGTTATTTCAACATGCCTTGTTCATCAAAGTCCTAAGGTGAAATCTGTCATGGTTGGAGTCTCTGTTTCGGAGGTTGTAAATGATGTCATCCCTGTGCTGAGGATGGGAATCAGGATTTCACCTGTCATCACTCTTGCTGTGATTTACCTGAGGCAGTGGTCAGACTCTTAGCACTCGCTGCAAGGATATGAATCAACCACACTGTGCCTATGGTGAACTTTCTGTTTGGGAGCCATGAGTGAGCTCTTTTTCAGTTGATTCTAACCCTTACTTCCCTTCCAAGTGAACACCTTCCAAAACATAGGTTGGAGTACTGCAGCCAGGTTATGGTCTTTGCTCTGAGACGGTTATTCTGCATTAAGCTATACTCAGCACATGCTCAAATAATGCAGCTAACTCTGCAAACCAGGCCACTCTGTGATGCTGCCCTGTCGTTGGCTATATTTAACCAGTGTTTGAAGTTTATGGCTGTTTCATCAGGCAGACTTTTGTCACAGAGCCTGGAATTGAAGGTTGTGACTTTCCTAGGCATAAAATCTGGATGAAGTTGCTGGTTTTGAAAAGCCAATGCTGTCTCCCCATGCCACTGCAACAACATATTGACACCTCAGGCACGTAATGTTGGTTTCTCCCATATAAGACCCAGAAGGTAGCTGCCAAGAGCAAGAGATATGCTGGTTGCAACCTGGCTTTAATCTGTGATGAGTATAATGAATCCTTAACAGTAGAGCCAAGCAGTGCTTAAAGGTGCTGCTGGGCCATGGTCTCCCACCCTGCACATTGTACTCAGAAGTGCCCAGATGTGGGAGCTACTGCAGTTGTTCTTCCATCTCTTTACTCTTTTTTTATGTCAGGCTCCCAGATAAGCTGGCTTTTATTCCCCTTTTGTGACTTAAGTCCTGCAGAGCAAGGATATGCTCTCTTCTGTGATGGGTTCCTTATACTGAGTAGGCCTTTAGGCATTGTTATATAGTAAAGGCAGTTTTACTCTTTCTTATGTAGCAATGCAAACAAGGGGGTGCAAATGCAATGGCTCCTTACTGAAGGAGGCCAGATGGCAGTTACCAGTGACACTCACCTCATGAGGACATGTGAGATACCGAGGGACTAGTGCCTCTCTCCCATCTGGCTGAGCTTCTCTACACAGATATGTACATATATCTCACTTTATTTTCAATATGAGTTGAAAAAAGGAAGTCAAAATACATCAAAAATTGTACAATTATACTTTGAGATCTGAACTATTCAACCCTTGACTTAGCTTACCAGCTGCTTTCTAACCTGCAATTCAAGTTCCCATTTGGTGTCAGGGTGGCTCTGCAGGAGCTGAGGCTCGTTGTCAATGATGGCCTTTATATTTCATTCTGTATTTGCACAAAGAGGCTTCAAAAGGCACAGGAGAGAAGCACAGAAACTGAGACAGTCTTTTGTACTGTCAGAGGGAGTGGAAGTTGACATGATTTACAACAAGAAGTGACTCACTGGGATTTTCAGAACTGGCCTGCATGGATGGGTACAAGCAGGTTCCTTTGCTCTCTCTATGTCTGGTCCAGAAACCATGGAGATGTGCTAATGCTGTGCTCAATTTGACTTACCTTGTTAGGAAGCTAATACAGTCACGTTGCTTTCAAACCAAAGCTGGCTCATGGCCAACCAGCCTGAGCACAGGCAGAGTGAGTTCATGTCTTCCTGCATCCATCCACGGAGATGGGACCATAAAGCTTGTGTTTAACATAACTGCAAGGATACTGCTTCTACATATTCCAGACCTTAGCAAGCATCACACTTATGAACCAGGATTTTGGGTTTGCCTTGTTCAGGAAGAAAAAATGATATCTAGGGTGTTCCAGGGAACGTCAGCTGAAGGCAGTGGAGGAAAAGAGGACAATTGAATTTCTGAAGCATTTTGAAAACCTGGGGTAAATTCTTTTTAAGGTATGGTTTGTTGGATGTCAGTGCTGCATAGCAGCAGATACAATCTTGTTCAAGTTTTAAATGTTCTGAATTTTTCCAAAATTAACTCTAAATATGCTCCAGAATTATTTTGTTTTCTTCCAGTATCTTCTGTTTTTATTACTGTATCTCGTGCCAAAGCTGAGCGTTCTAACTGGAGTTTCAGACATTTGAAAATCTGTCACTTAAGTCTTTGTAAAACCAATCTGGTTAGACAGAGCCTATTTATATACACCCAGGCAGCAATTCCAGCTTGCTATAGTTCTAACATCACAAACAAGAAATTCAAAGGAATAATTACTTTCCATATTATGTTAGCTTTAATAGAGCAGCCAAGGAACAAACTGGCATCTGTTTCCTAGCATTTTTCCATTATTTAGCCATAACCTCTTTTGAAATCATGAAGATCCTCTCAAAATACTGAAGTGTGATTAGGTTGTGAAATCTGAATCTAACTAAAGAAGATCATGTGCTTGAAGCATGCATCACTGTCATGAGATTCCAATCAGATTTCCAAAAAAATGAATGTTTAAAAAATTTTATCAACTTACTGTCAAATTTTCATCTAATTAGACTGAGTACATTAGCCTTGTAAATACACAGGTACTATCTGGTTAGCAAATTCAGGGTATTCCATTGTATACAAACATATGTCAACATCTCCTTCAGGTATCTGAATAATAGCAGGTCTACATTGTCTTTTTCTGGGTTAAGACAGATCTGGTCTTGGACATTGGAACTGGGCAAAAGGATAGAAGATCAGCAGCCTTTAAGAAGGTCTGTTGTTAACTACAGAGGGCAGTTGGAGCTGCCTAAAAAGGTATGGCTCACTTGCAGAAGGTTCCTGGCTATACCCTGGAAAACTGAATTTACCCTATGTACCCATTAGCATGGACAAAGAGCAAACAGGCATTGATACAGAGGAAACAGCTCCTAGGCACGGAGCTCCAGCATCTCCTAAAAGTCTTGTCAGTGAGAGGGAGAGCTTCCATCCCATATGACTAAAAGAATCATGCTTTTGTGGGATGCAGTTGTAGTCGAGCTCCTGACAGGCACCATGAATATCTAAGAGCTAAGGGCTGACAATGTACTTGAGGCCAGCCTTTGAAGATTAAGATTAGGCAGTGGCTGCCTTGCAGGCAAGACAAACAGTGTAGACTGCCTCTGGAAGTGTGCCACTTCCACTGGCACATCTTCTGCTGTGCACGCAGGCGGATCCTGGGATGCTTCTAAGGAGCCACCTTGGAGGTCTGCCGCTCCAGGAGATGGCAGAAGCACAAGCAGATGGCACAGCGCTTCGCTCAGGTCTGCCCAAGAATCTATACGATGCTTGGGCATCAAGGGTTTGCTCTCTTATCATGCTGGTGGACTTTGATGGAAAGCACCCTCAGAGGTATGAAGGTCTCTTTCCCCTCCTGAGTTTTAATTCCCAGACATCTCTCTGCTTGTTCTGATGCCTCTTGCGGTTACTGTGAAGACACCTGTCCATGAGTTAAGCTTCTGCAGCCCCTGAGAGTGTCTCTGTATCTCCTGATGTTGGCCTGAGTATCTCCTGGTTAATCTAGCAGAAACTTTATGCTCTGCCATATTCTCCAGCAGCACTGAAAATATTCAAGAGGACCAAGAAAAAATGTTCCACGACCCTGTTTTACCCGAAGAGATGAGTTAGTCTAATAAAAAATTTCTAGACTGCCCTCAAAAATTTTGGCCCTGTAATGCCTGTCTTAACTATAAAGGAGATATGACTGTGCTGACATATTTGTTAGCACTGTAACTGGAAATGTGTGGAGTCTCATTTGGCCATGGAACAGTGTCACACAGGACCCTGAAAAAAGAGTGTTTAAGTGGTAAAAACATTTCTAGGAAAACAGCTGTATGTGTCAGGCCTTTCCTTCTTACCTCTAAACATATTTCACCCATCAGTTCAACAGGATGATCAAAATTAATGTGCTTTTGGATTGGTGATTTTAAAAGGGGTGGTTACAGGGGGCTGACAGGGCACTTAGGATGTACTCAAGAGTTTTATGAGTATCTTTATTTTCCTCTGTACCACTGAAGGAGAGTTTGTAACTGCACTTTTGAATAACAAAGATCTACATGAAAGATGGCATGTCACTATTGCTTTTTTTCCCCTAGATGAATAAATCAACTCTAATTTTAGAATTGCCACCTGTACGTACAGCTAAATATCAATATTACAGCATAACTCTTAGAGAAATGCTGTTAGTATTGAAGTAGGCAGAAATGACACAATAGAACAGGCAACAGCTGTTTTCTCTGGCATCACACAAAGTGAATTTTGTGCCTAATTTCTTGTTGAAAAAAGCGTGTAGCATTGTCTGGTAACAAAGCGGGGAGCTAGCACATTTCTAGTTGTATGACTAAGTGCCTGAGCTTCCAAAGTTGTTCCCAGTAGGAAAGCTGGATTTAAAAAATCTGAAATGAAGGATAGGCTACAGCAACCATCACACAGTTACAGAATATAAGGTTGTCTCAGTCCCAAGCTTCCAGATGTGGGTTTATGAAGTGAGGGACAAAAGTGACAGCTGACAAGGAGTGGACAGCAGGGGATAAAGTGTGATATTGAAAGGA
>NW_009933654.1:45481-63564 GCF_000696875.1 Nestor notabilis | reverse complement strand
TTCAGCAGATACTCAAAGGGAAGAAATAGTCTGAGGCATGCTATAAGGATGGTACCAAAATGTCATGTAAAAAGCAGCACTGGGCTACATCAGATGCCTGTATCTCCTGTGTGGTCAACAGGAGCCAGGAACACAGGTAAGAATATGACAAGCGTCTGCAGTAGGCTCCCTCCTGTCCCCCAGCCTACAGCTAACCTTACCTCAGTTACTTCCCAGGTTTGATTCCAAGCACCCTCCCAAGCTGTTCACCCCACAAACTCCTGGGAACCAGGGAACCTGGTCCACTATAAAGGTGTATTCTCTTTTAGTTCTTCTTTAATAATTCTTTGAGTGTCATAAGTTACCATCACAGGTATCGCTTAAAGTTAGGTTTAATTGATAATGTTTTATTCTGCTCTGGTTTTCTGTATGTAGCATAATGCCTACACCTAATGCTGGTTGAATATAGATATGCATATATACTTACGGATATAAACATATGTTATGAAGTAACTAAATTAAAATGCCATTAAATAAAGTTCCTTAAGCTAAAAAAATACGAAATTGGAAGAACAAAACCAAATAATATTCAAGTCAAGGCTCAAACTAAACAGGGCCAGAGATGTCAGAATTTAAAATCATTTCCTGAACATTCACTTGTCTGTGAGTATACAGCTGGAGAGACTCAAAGAATGCCAACTAAAATTATTGCTATTTGTATAATGCAATATTGAACACATTTACATTACAGATGATTACTATTGTTGCAGAATGCAAGTAATCATGTTAGGTTCAATAACATCCAGAAACACAGACCTATATAAGAGAGGATTTTAGTTTCCTTAGGAGAACGAATTCATTGATTTTCCACATTTGATTGCCACTATTAAGAAATCAAAATTTTATAAGACCCTCAGCATATCCTTCTTACATTGATTTGCTCTTTTCTATAAGCCAGGAAGATGTGAAACATTTTTAAAATCCTTTCGTTCCATATTCCCATTAGTGAATAAAAGATTAAATTTGCAGATTGAATTACAGACATGAGGCAAAGAAACATAGCACATGTCAGTTTAGAAGATGGGCACTTCAGTTCAAAGTGCCTCCTTCCTGAATGGATTCAACAAGTTTATGAAGTAACGAAGCATTTGTGTTCCAAGTCTCTTCTCCTAGGAATGCCATGTCTCTAAAGGTATTTGACGGCATTTGGAAGAAATGTAATTTCAATGAGCAAAATTTCAGCAGACAGATCGCAATGGGTTTGCACATGAAATGGCCAGAAAATGTCAGCAAGAGACAAACCCAGAATATTATCCATGGGTTCATGTATACTGATGCATCAGAAAAATCTCCCTTTTAGAGTTTAAAAAAACCCATGAATTAAATGCAGTGACCCTTTGCAGAAGCTGTGCTTAGGCAAATGTAAACAATTAGAATATATGTTAAAATTTTTATCCTCTTTCTGGACAAGAAGATCCATTTTTTCTACACACAATGTAATAGGGTACTGATACAAATGGTGACAAGTTAAAATTTTGTGGCATCTCCAGTCACTGATTAAATTACCATCTGAAAGGTGTTGGGTCAGCAGTAAATGGGGCCATTTTCAACCCTGGGAAAACCAATGTCAACCTCACGTTAAAAAATGAAGAGCAGGCAATGAAACAGTTGCAGAGACCAGCTGAGGAAGAAAGATTCATTACGAGAACTAAAGAAAGAACGATTCATTTATAATGCATGAAGCCCCTTGGCCTTCATTAAAGGCAAAGTATGCTGTTTTGGATACTGCTTTACATCATCTGAAGTCCTTGGTTTTGGAAAATGTCCGAATGAAAACCATAACAGTACCTAAGAATACAAGTGAATGTGATAATGGCACTGAAGTTGTAACTTGCTCAGCCTACAGGATGTGTAAAGGGAAGCCAGTCGGGATGTGCAAGCACCCATGAGGGAAGTAAACACTAAAATGTCCTGAAGGTTACATCAGTTGCTGCCACCACAAAGCCCATGGTGTGTGTGTGTGTGCAGTCAGGTGTGAAGGTGACCAAGGATAGAGGAATCTGCTCTGATAGGAAAGCAATACCAGGAAAAGAGATGGTCCTCAGGCAGAGTCTCTGCTCAGGGCTGTGCAACAGGGATGTCTGTTAAAAAGAAATTTTTGGCTGTTATGTGTGTCCCTACAAAAGCATTTTCAGGTGAAAACCCTGGAGAACATCTGGCTACCCAGTTGGCATTGCTGCCTGACTGCTCATTGCAAGGTTGAGGGTAGGGAAAAGACAAAAAGAAAATGAGGAAACTCACTGTTTTGAGCCAAATCTGCAAATCCTTATTCAAGAAAAGTCAAAGGAGGTCAAAACTGAATCTGTGTAAGACCCAGCAAATAATACCACAATCTGGGGCTTGACCCAAAGCCAGCTGAAGCCTGTCAATTATGGACTGTATGCGCTGTTGTAAGCAGCAAACTGGATGTTACCATGTCCAGTAGGGTTGCAGAAACTTTGAATATCAGACTGGAAGAAATATCTTAGCTCATCACTTCCCATCCCCTCTTTATCATAGTCAGCCATGAAATACAACCCCATTTATAAGTGCATCAAAGAAGTTTTTATGCTGCTTCGGTAAGTTCGTTGCTATGTATAATATAAAATCAGCTGAGCTATGTCAAGGAGTGGTGGAGAGAGAGTTAAGTTGAATTAGAGAAAAAGACACTAGAGGTAACTGACAGCCAGTTACCGACAAAGCCCGTAGTTAAGGTAGAAGGTGTTCAATTAGTTATTGAGAATAATTTTCCAGCTTCCAATTGACTGTGCATGGATATTACATTAAATACATTGGATTTTCTGGGAAATTCCACACATCAATGCATATGTGACAAAAGGGCATTGTGCAGGATAGGAGTTAAATTCTTATACTGACAAGCTGAAACTAATGTGACTAGAAGTATAATTATCTACAAAGGCAGAGGATGCTGTAAAAGAAGTTGTTAAGCTTCTAAAAAAACCCAAACATTAAAATCAATTGCTGAACTGCAGGTCTGGAGAGTAGTGAATTTAAAATTGAAATTTGTGGGGTAGCTGGAACAGTAATAGACTGATGAGCCTTCAGTGGGAAGTGTGCTATTTTAAGCAGCTGTTATAAAACCACCTAGATGAAAATGAGATGATTACAGAAATGGAGCTGATTTATGCCAAAGGAAAACCTTGCTCCCAACTATAAAGATTCACTTAAGTGTCAACAAATTAGTGGGTAAAGAAGCACTGGCAGATATAATTATTCAGATTGTTCTTAAAGTCCCTCAAATAGGCTATTAAACAAAACCAGGCAACCAGAAGGTGAAAGGTAATGTTCTGCTCTGCAGCAGAAGTGGGCTGGGAGACAGCAAGTACAAAGCGTAAAGAGCCAGCTTTCATCTAGAAATAAGGTTAATAGTAAGCGTTTGCAATGCAGCTGCTGGGGCTGAGGCTGTTCATTAATAATCCGGCAGGAGGGCAAAATAACAAAATTTGCAGATGATGCTACGTGATTTAGATCAGACAGGGATTAAGACATGCAGACATGACAAAACTAAGCCATTGGGCGATGTATTATGAGTTTGATTCTTACTCTGGTTTTCTTTTTCTTTTTTTGCTATGAGCAAGAGCAAAGTCATAAGCATTAAAAGAAATAATGAAATTCCTTGCAGCACTCTAAACAAAGAGATAACAGTTTCAGAGTAAGATGTGCAAGTTATTGTAGATGGTCCAGAAGAAAACTGCTTAATACCAATGAAAGCAAAAGGGTTTTTATAGTATTAAGGGGCAGCAAGAACAGGGCAGAATACTATAAGGCTGTTGTACGTCATTCCTTGTCATCCCCTCACATTTAATGGTGTTTACAGCTGTAGGCATCCAGTCCTTACCAAAATGTAGCCAGAAGAGAAAATCCGTTCTTCCTAAAGAGCAACCAGTATGATCTCCAACAAGGAAATCTTTCCAGATACCAAGAAAGATCAATGAAGACATTAATAAGAGGGAAGAGAAGTTGAGAGGCTCATTAGAGATAAAGGAATGCCCATCAGTTTTTGATACAGCTTTAATATAAAAGAACAATCTGGTAAAGACTAACAGTTCTGAGACAGAAAAATAACTATTCATGCACAGTACGTAATGAACTTGCAGAATTTGCTGCAGGAAGTATTGTTAAAGTGAATGGTTCAGCAAGACTGTCAAACTGAAAAATACGCGTAGCATCAATACTCAAAATGGATGAAAATTTGGAAAGAACTGCATTTTTACAACAGTGCTGAATGAGACATGAACTAACCACCATGATAACTCTTGTATAATGTTAGGATAATTATTTCCACTGTAAAGCTTTTTCAAATCCTTGTACTATACATAGTTACAGCAGCAGTGAGGGGCACATTTTGTCATAAACCTGTATTGTGTTTTTTTTCCTCCTCTGTTAAAAGAATTGGAGACATGTTGTACTTTCCAGCCTTGGAGATCTTATTTTTATTTGATTATTTTGGAAACAATACAAGGAAGCAATTGATTCTTATTAATTTTCAAAAGCTCTGCATTAAATATGCTGTCAGAACGGCAGTGAAGCTGTCATCTGCTTCCTCAGCAGAGGTAATTTTGGAAAGACTAAATGGGACTTAATATGGGAACATTATTTCTACTGTGTTATTAGCATCGCTAACTCAGAATTAAATGAGAAGGAAAATAAATGTAGAGAAGCTCCAAAGAGCAACAGAGGAATGTATGCATTCTGAAGACACAAAATGAATAAAAAGGTCAACAGGATGAAGATGAGACTTTTCGAAATTAAGAAACACCTTGTATTAATGGATTATCATAAATTCCCATTGACAATCCAGTCAGCTGTTCTTTCTGCCTTCCTTCCCCTTCTTCATTCTTCTTCCACCCCTCACTGATGGTTTATGTGCACATTCAGATGCAAATCATAATTTTGTAGATCTTGCATACAAAACTGATGCCATTGTTGTCACCCTCAAATGTATTTATCTGTCCATTATCTTTGTTTAACCATATCACCAACTTACAGAAACTGAGTCTAAACTCCCATTTTCTTAACATAATAGACCTACCTTAAGGATGCATGTATGGATACATTTAAAATTGAAGCATAGTGTCACTCATTATTTGTGTACACACTGTATTGCATTTTACAATCCAACCTACGTGTCTTTGGAAAGATTGTGAATAATGAGAACATGTGGTACTGGTCCAGGTATTTTTGTGGTGAGATGTAGCTCTGCTGAGCAGGGCTCCCTTTCCTCTCCTTCCCCTACCCTGCCACCCTGATTTTGCAGCTCCTTGTTACCACAGAAGGACTCACAGAGGCTGCTGGGTGACCCTAGATTTCAAAAGTCAATGGAGCCCTCCCAGCTAATCAAAGGCTGCCCTGCATGTGCTGGCCCTGCCAACCCAGGCTGGTTATCACCCTGGCTTCCCGCCACTGCCACTCCAGACTGCGCCCCTTGCAGAGACAGGCACATGGGATGACCCATGTGCAAGGCTAATCACAGCATGGGATAGAAAATTATTAGCTGATACAGCCCTGCTCCAAGTGGAAAACACCCTCACCAGCCTGCCACCCCTTACCAGGATGACAGGCATCCTCTCCCTTGGCAGAAAGACTTTGTGTTTTTAAAGCAACTGACCCCAAATTATTTACAGACACCTATTTCTCCATGATTCCTCTTCCCTACTGGTCCAGGCAAGCCCATCCTCCAACAAATGTAGTAGGAGGCATCCTGTGCTGCATCTGCTGTGTTTGACGGCTATGCAATGCCTCTGCAGAAGAAGAATCAGGAGCTCTTTATTCACCCTAGTGTCATGCACCCTCATTTATGGAGGTGGAGGCTACATCTACAGATGGCCACTGCAATTTCCATTTGCAGGCAGAGACCCAGCAGTGAGGTAACTTTCCCCATGTGGTACAGTCTGTAGAAGTCAGGCTCAGCTGTTGCGTGCTTGGAGAGCTACCTGGGTTTGAGTGGGAGAGAGGGTTAAGCAATGGTCATGCTGCTGAGCCACAGTTGTGTTGCCCTTCACATTCGGAGCAGGGGCAAAAGAAACAATTGCATGACAGTTATAGCATGGCTAGAGCTTGCCTATCTCACTGAAACTGAGGGATTTTCAGCTGGGACTGTATGAAGATTTATTACTTTGTATGTTTTCTAATTAATATAATGCAGCAACAGTACCGTTTTAAGGTATTTGTAAACTGGAGCGGGCATTTATAAACTGAACTGGGGGATTTATAAACTGAGGTGCATACTACTCTGCTCTGAACATATAGTAATAAAGGTAGTGAGGGACAAGACAGAGGGGTTTACACCAAGATAAACAGCTCGACTAAATAACCTGGCAAACAAGAGAATGTTCCTAGTGCCTAGGTGCAGCCAGCCACACATGGCTGTGTCCCCCTGCCTTTCTAGGGCACATCAGGGCACATCTCACCTCTCCCTCTTCCTTCCCTTCTCCCCAGCACACCTTTCCCATGCTGTTCCTGGGGTGCAAGGGGATGGCAGCATGCTCAGATCTGTCCCCAGATCTGAATGGCCAGCAGCACAAAACCCCACAGCACAACTCAACAAAGCCCCTTGCCCTCCACAGATCAAGTGAGAGCAATTCAAGAGAACTCATTTTCCATTAATTAGGGCTGTTTCCCTGCTTTCTGAAATCTAAATTGAAGTCAGACTATGGGATTCCTAAGGGAAACATGGATTTGAGAGGTTTAGCACTTGAGCCATGTCCTTTTTTTCTCCCTATCTCTGAGTTTTCCACTGGAGACCTCACCTAATGCTTCATTTTGCACAAAGATTGCTCTGAAGCTGCTTAACCAGCACAATCTGCCTGGAGTAGTACCAGGGCTTGGGGAGGCTGTGTCAGAGGCCATGTCCCCCGTGGTAGCAAAAGGGGAAGGGAGCGTATGTTAGAAGTTACCCTTCACAAGCCCTCGCTCTACAGAGCTGCCTTGCACACCGTGCTCCAGAGAGAAGTGAGCTGTGCCTTCGCGGAGCAAGATGAGAATACAGCTTTGAGTGCCTTCCTAAAGTGGTTTTGATTTATCCACTGAGCCACCATCAGACCCCGTTCAGCCGAAGCCAGCTTTATGGGTATTTATGAGCAGGCTTTTAAATATAAAAGATTTTTCTTTAAATAACTATTACTGAACTTTTAAAAGTCTATAAGGCCCTTTGAAGCTACCAAACAGGATAATATCATCATCCAATAATACTTGCCTGAAGATTCATTGTGTTTTTCAAATGTGCTCATTCCTCATTTACACCTATTTAGATGCAAGAGAGCCAGCCACATTCAGATGTCACCGACAGAGCCATCACTAGGGAATCTGGGTGCGAGGAGAAGCAGGATCGATCTCCCAGACTTCAGCAGGGTTTTAATGTTTTAATGACCATTAAAGGAGATAGAGTCATATTCTGAACTGTGGCAAATTAGGACAGTTCTGCATATTTCTGAACCGTTATGACAATTTATACTACTAGCTGGTTTTAAACTAGCTGAAGGTGTAAGGTGAGGCTGTAATTCAATAAAAACAATATGAATTTTGCTGTTGAGGTCAATGGGATGCTACCTTTCAAAACTTTAAAGCAACCAAGTAGCACAGAATTTATTCCAATGCACCATTTTCTTCGTCCTAAGGACATTTCATTTCTTTGATGACATACTTGAAATGTTAGAAGAAACCTGCAGGGAGCAGAAAAATCGAAGTTTGGAGTTTGGTGTATTTTGACCTCATCATGATGACAGAAAAGTTAGTGTGGGGAAAATCAGCATAATTCAGCAGCCCAAATGACAACTAAGTCTCTTTTCTGAGTTAAAGACACCAGGTACATGAATCTGGCTGGCTCTTCTGGCAACACTTCTAGGAAAAATCAGAGTTATTTCCTAAAATACATTAAAACAGATTAAAATTTCCTTTTGTGTTAGCAACTGACTAGCACTGAAGCTCTGGAGAGAATGAAACTGAACCTAGCTAATCAATACACTAAGTTTATGCAACCATGTTTTCTTCTGGGTGGGGGAAATTCTTCGATCCATCATTGTGCAGCTCCATTCTTCAGCGAATTAACATCTCAAATGACTATTCAGGTCACATAGGTTCAAGACGCTAAGGCAGAAGAGCTTTGCCTCTGGAGGACTATCAGGCAGCAGGAAGGTAAATAAAAGGTTTTGTTTAATGTTTTAAAGAGCATACTAATGGACAATTAGCCAGGGATTTGGGAATAGTTTTTAAATCCACAAAACCAGCAGAGCTTCAAACACTCAGCAAAAGCTGCCATTCAAGCGCTCTGTTTTGGGTTAACACTACAGTACACATCTTAGAAAGGCAGCGTTGATGGTGACTGTAACTCCTGATTGTAACAGCTGCTGACGGGAAGGGGTGAAAAAAGGTTGCAGGTGTCTTGAAGAGAGCAGATAATCTTAAGCAAAGTAAGTCTGCAGGACGAGAAAACATCTTAAGTATTTGCCCCAAACTTCAGACTTTGACTGATGACCATGGCTGAGATGTTACTGTTTGTAATACAGATGATGGGGGAGGAAATACTGACTCATTTGGTGCAATGAAATCAATACAGTCGTGCAGTACTTTGGGTGCTGTTAAGCTCTTCAGAGAGAGTAATCATATTTTAAAGAACATGGCTAGTAGTTACTTCATTTCTTTTTTACAGTGGGTAGAGAAACTATCCACATAGTTATGCTGAATGTTGGTTACAGCATCCCTGCTGTGAATAAATAAACTGCGAAGAAGGAAATGTAATTTTAGAGAAGCAGCTTATTTCTGAGGTGGTTCAGTGAAATTCTGCCTCTGGAAACAAGATTAGGCAGTACAACAGGACTGGCTTTTCACTGTGTTCAAATTTAGATGGTAAGCTCACTATTGAAGTGAAAAGCAGAAGGAAAAAAAGAAACAGATGGAACATGTGCTTGGGAAAAAAAAAAGAAAAAAGCAAAAAAAGCAACTATATTCTATGTTGTTTATGTTTTAGTTTTAAGTTTCTTGTGCAGGTCAAGCTATTGGAGTTTGTAGTTCTGCTGCAGAAACATACCCTGTTCTTGAAATGAGCTTCTCCAGCTTTGTAGGAAGCTTCGTTTAAGAGCAATCTTTCCACACTGCCATTGCCTCCTAAGTCACCATCAGTGAAAGGAACTCTCTTGCTTTTGAGCAGTAACAATTTGTGTTGGTTTCCTGCTCAACTGATTGATGCTTTCTAAGGTTATGAGCAACAGCTTGTCCGCACACATGAGAGATTGCTGATGAATCCCTGGACAGAAATGGCTGAGTGTAAACATATCAAGAATTAAAAAAAAAAAAATATTAAGTAACCAGCAATGAACCAAATTATAGATTTTGTGTCATAAGTATCACATCATTTCTCAGTTTTCTGATCTGCAAGTGGGTTACTTGTTTCTCTGATTTAATTGGGTAACAAGATAAAAGGATAAATGTATTTTCTCAGCTGGGAGGGAGAAACAACCCAAATAATCAAGATTACTGTTGTGAACCTTCAAGTGAAAGACATGATAAAAATAAAATTCAATAAAGGACTAAATTAGTCATATAACTGATCTGAGACAAAGCCTCTTCCAAATTAGGTGTGCCAAGTATCTGAGACATTCATTCGACCATCAGTCTGTTAAAAGAAATCTCAAAAGAAGTCTTAAACATCTCTGCTGATACTATCATGTCAATGAATTATTCGGCTGCTTTGGAAAGCAGGGCACCCAGTATTGTCTGTCAGAGATAGTAGCTGTTAATTAGCAATTTTACTTCCTCCCAGGTTGCCATTTCCTAAGTCATACTCATCAACTTTTGAGAAGTACCTTGCTACAGTAACATGTTAATATTTTCCAGACACTGGGTCAGTTCTTGCTTTCTATACACAACTAGACCCAACTGAGTTCCTAGCCCAAATTGGACTGGGACAAGGGTGTCAATAAAATAAAGCCCTCTCAGAAAGCTACAGAAATGCAACCAACATATTTCCTGAGAAGCTCAAATTTATCAAATCGAGCAAATAAGCCAGTTTCCAGGAGAAGTTAGCTCACACTCTGCATTGACAAAGCTTGCAGTTGTGTGTACATTGTATTTCTGTACAAAAAATAGGCTTCAAGTAGCTTCCCATTATGTCCATGTCAAACCCAACCAAACAACTAATTAAATCATGATAAAGCCCTTACCATCCTTTATTAAAACCAGAGGTGTCAAACAGGAAAAGTTATAGTACATGTTGAAGTCATTATTTGAGCACATCTTACTACAATCTTCTCTTCCAGGTTTACAAAGAAAAGATCATGATTATTCCTGCACCTCCTACAGTATAGATAGAACAGTAGAAACATGATGTGTGTAGCCCTTTCCAGACACATCACACATGATCTGTGAGTGCTCAAGTGTTTCCTACCTGGGAACATCTTTGAGCTGTAAGGATAAAAAAGAGAATTGGAAACTAAATACTCTTATTGCTGAAAGGAATTAAATTCTCAGTGAAAAGATTATTCAGTACTATAGACCACCTGAAACTACTTCAACTAGAACCCTCTGTAGATACATGTAGTTTTATTGGATCTGCGTCTGATGTGGGAACTAATTTCTGTTTTGTCAATATACTTGTGAAATCAGTTTCTTTCTTGAATCTGTAGCCATGTTTTCAAAGGAATTAAATTTTAAAAAATGTTTCTTCTGCAGGTACTTCAGTAACAATACCAGTTCTGAATTGTGTTGGGAGTTTAACTGATCTTAGGACAAAGTTATTGCATCTGCACTTAAGGGGCTGTATTACAGGTAGCATTAGCATAACAGCCATGTCCAGTCATGCAGCCATTCCTGGCAGCCTACAGATAGGGCAAAGAGCAAGACACAGCTTTGAAATGTTTATAAGTATGACAGATTGACTGACCTTTGACAGATATGTAGCTTAGGACAGCAGTAGTGATTACAGTCTCAGTGATCCTGTCCCTCACCTCCCTTCCTTGACCTCCTGCAGGGCTGTGTATCTCCCAGTTAGGACTGCTCTAGTCCTTGGGACTTGATCATCTTAGCCCATACATCCTTCAAAGGGTCCAGGGGTGGTTTTGGGTTGTGCCAATTGACACTTGTTCCCAGGCACAGTTCAGACACTAGTGTGAGGCCAGGGATGGTGCCCTCCATGCAGCTCAGGGCAGGGGACAGTAATAGCTGTGCCGCAGGTGAAATCTTTTGTCCAGTTCAGACTCAAAACTGAGAGGAGTCTGTTGGCAGCAGGAAGGCAGCAGGGGCAGGGTGCAGATAAGGTAATGCTGTGGCACAAGAGAGTGCAGCAAGTGCCAGGAATGCACCCACAACCTCTCATTTTCTCCGCTTCATCTTCTTTTGGTGGGAAGAGTGATGAGCTCATGCTGCTGTCATGAACTTCTCAGCTGCCACTGCACTTACAGGATGCAATGCATCCTCTCTTGTCTAACACTTAATTTTCTATAATCCACTCCAACTGCCACTTAATCAGAACAAAGCTGTGAATTGTAACATAGGCAGAAGCAGAGCAGATGTTTGGAAGCAGGTTTTTCTCCAAATGAGCTGTGGCTGTGCCTCAGGCAGTCTCAACACAACATTTTTCATTTTTTCAGTTTTTTGGTATGGTGGTAGCCAGGTGCAAATGGACGCCTTACATCTGTAGAGCTTCTAATCCTCTCATGACCCATGAAAGCCTTTTCTAGGCTGAAAACCCATTTTTACTCCAAAGGTGACTTGAAGCTCCTGAGGGAGACCAGAACACCCCTATGATCACTGCTGTGCCCTGGAGACAGAGGCTGTGTCTTGTGAAAAGAGTAGTCAGCCTTACTTAAATCCAGAGAACAACAGAGAAGCAAACTCAAGTCACTTCTGGTGACTTTAGTAAAAGATATCAGCAAGCCAGCTGCTATGCTATTGATAAGACATAGACTTTTCAGCAAAGTTAATTCAGTGTCTGATGCTCAAAGAACAGCAAAAGCCTGTTTAAAGTAAGGTCCTTTTCAAAGAGCTAGTGTTTAAAGTATTACAAATAGTTAAAATTAAGTAGTATGAAGATTTGGTGCCTGTGTAGCTTTGGAAAACTCATTTGTCTCTTGGAATGTTACGGGAAATAAGAACTGTTCAGACTATACGGAATGCTGGGATTAAAACTGAGGTGACAAACTGGAGTTACAAACTGGAAGTGAAGGTTTCCAGCACATATAACCTTGGGCCAAGGGCTTAGCTGGCCTATAGGCATGCAAGTCAATTAATGTCTTTATCACTCTTTTACACCTGATGATTCGCCTTTTTATGTAGCTATGTACTTCACTCATTCAAAGAGTACTTGAGAGTTAAGTTTGCCGGTTTGGAGGGGTTTCAATTCCGCCATTATCTCGCTTTGTTTACACTTCCTCCTTTTATTCCTGAGCTGATCTGAGTGTCTACTTTCTATCTTGCAGCGGTACTTTCTCAAAACACTTCACTAAGTTCAGTTGCTTTTGCCTCACACTACAACCTGTGAGCCATCCCTATTGCACACACACGGGATGAGGGACAAACACATCAAAATAGTCTGCCTGGAGTCATCTTAGAAACCTGCCTCAGACTCAGCAGCAAACTTGAAGCCCCAGCCACAGGGTAAGCCAGAGAGGGTTAGTGTTTGTAAAGGGTTTTAAGAGCCTCCAACCACAAGCTCTGAGAAAGAAGAAGGATCCAGGCTAAAACTCATCGCTATGGAGACATTAGACAAGCTCTCTGCTCTAATGTCTGAAGTGACTCCTGGCCAATAAACTAAACTCTATGCAGCCAACTCTGTTGTATGATGTGTAGGAGATGGCTGTGGCTACTACCCATCCATTAACTGCTGCAGTACCAAACAGTATAAAATGGCCTTAGGGTGACTGTAATCCTTGCAAACTCCCAACCTGGTCTGTGACAGCCTCTGTCTCCAGGATTAGCCTTCCCAGAACAAGGCTGCATTACACCAGCAACAGTCTTGGAGGTCCACAGCTCATCTGAGTCTTCACCCCCACACACGCTTAGAAGAAAAACTGGTTTTTAGGACAGTCGGCCCTGAGTCTTTCATAAGAAAAACTCTCTACCCCCCAATAGACTTTTTTACTGAATAATTTTAAAATTAATCACATCTGAGAGTACTACGCACCTCAGAAACCCTCTGCACCTGTAACTCACAGAAGACAGGTTAATATTTCAGTACTCTGCATCAAGAAGATCTGTGGAGTAGTGTATAAAGCAGGCAAAACCTCATTTTTTCCAGACATATAGCTGCTAAGCAGCATGACAAAAGCAGACTCATCCTCTGATGCTTGGATTTGTGTCAAAAAGAGGGAATTTGTAGAGTCACAATTTCAGATTATAAAATTCCCTTAAGCTATTGGATTTTAACGATGTCTTTGTTCTTTTTTTCCCCTCTTGAAGAAGCACATCTACCCAGTGACAACTAGGATTGAAGCTGTAGAGTCATGCTGTCTAGGTGAGGTGGACACGTCAGAGACTGGTTACTTGCTTCTTGACTGCAAACTTTGTCTCTATCGGGTCAGGACTGAGCTTGGTGAACCTGTCCCTAGGCTGGCTTTTACTTACTGTCATTAGTACGAGGCGGGACCTCTACAGTTAGTGAGGAAGCTTGTAGGGAAGCAATGACATGGTTTAGTGGTGGTTTTGGCAGTCCTGGGGTAATGATTAGACTTGATGATTTTAAAGGTCTTTTCCAACCTACTTGATTCTATGATTCTATGTTACTCATTATGGGCCTTTGCCTTTTGTTTAATATGTTTGTTTAATCCAGAGGGATATAGCCTGTCACTGAAAAATCTGATATATGAGATTCTACTTTAAGAAATACAGCACTGTGTGCTGTAAATTCCAGCCAGGTGTGTTTGGCTGCACTTCAGTCACTATTCTCTATGAGAATTCTCTTTCATATTTTCTGCAAGCAAAAACGTGAGGGATTAGTCTACTGTATTGCTCTAATGTACCTTTCTGGGAAAGCTTGAATAAATGTGATCATCACAAACCAGGAAACATTTCTCAGAACTCATATGGATTTCACTGCAAGAAAAATGTTATGGAAAAAACCAAAAAGGCATGTGATGCAGACTTTAAATCTGCAGCTGGCCCGATGGGAGGAGGCTACTGAGACGTGCCTTGAACACTTTTTTCCATGTGCCCTGTGCATCAGCTGATGACATTTAATTGTTCCTTCTGCTACTACAATGTTTATTTTCTGGATGATTATCACACATTTTTTGTGGTTTAGATCTGTTTGCCTTCACAGTGACAAGATGCTAGAAAATAGTTTTCCTGTTCCTTCATATTCAAAGGTGTATTGATTTCTAAACAACTTTTTGATAGCTGACAGTTTCTGCCTGGTGCTAGATATAGCTGGTGGATGAAGAATCAGCTGCTGACTGCTGCAGTGGTATTTATTTTTGGAGTATACAACATAAAGATGTCCATGATTCACAATTAGGGATTTTCAAAAAGCAAGACTTTTCATTCTGAAAAACATGGTGAGTCAGATGTTGATGTGATAAAACTGATTAAAACATAGCTAGAGTAAGAAAACAAATGGGCAAGCCATGTCAGTTTGATACTTGTTCTCTTGCAAGACTAAAGTGCTATTACTCAGTTATCTGTGCAAACGCATGGTTTTCTCCATGTATTTATATACTAGATTTTATTCTTACAAGAAGGAACACTTAAGCTGCAAACAGACTAGATCCTCAGGATACTTGCCTCTGAATATATATGGCAAAAAGAATATGGTCTAGCTCTTGTACTGGTGTAGGTCAATACCTGCACTCCCATTTCATGATGCCAGCAGAACAAAGTTTACTCTACACACAGGACTCAAACTTCTATCTCATGATCTTGGTCCACATTGACCATCCAGACTGACTTCCCTTTCCATCTTCTTAGTATGCAGAAGTTGAAGCCAGGAATCTCCTGCATCCCTAGACAAGACAAGAAACTTCCCCAAGGAGATCCCTGGCTGTGGCTCAGATAAACTAATCCTACCAGAGACTTGCTGTGATGAATACAGGAGTTTTTATTCCCCCGTTCCCTCCTCCTCTTCTTATCACACAATGTTGTGAATTCAGAGGTTGAGGAATGCTGTTGTAGCCTTGATTGCACTACAAATATACACCAAAACTGGTACAAAGACCAACCAGGAAAGTATGTGGATGGACTCTGCTTGCCGAGTGCATGTCTTCATCACCAGGGGTTACAGAAGAAAGTAACTTCTGTGGCCTTTTGTGACTAAGAACAAACAATTTAAATAGCAACACTTATAGAAGAGAGAGGAAAACAACTCTTTGTCACTGGAGTTTCATTTTGAGAAATTAAGGTATTACGTTGAACTGCTGGCATGAAAAACTGCTTATATTGCTCATTCCTAGATACCTTTCAGGGCAGTAACCATAATGAAGAATTAAGTCTACACACGGTTCACGGTGACCCAGTTTCATCTTATGCCTCTAATGAGGACTCTTCACAAGATAATTTTTGAATGAAGTGCTAAAATCAGTACTTACATATCACACTTTTTAATCCTGAGAGCTTCAATGTACTTAGAAGACAAGTAAGTCACTTTACCTTAGTACCTGGCCTGTTGAGAGCACACATGAAGTGCATTAGTGTTCAGCACTGACTCTTCCAAACATCAGAACGATGCCAGTCTTGCATAGCGTTGTTGTTGACAGAGAAAGGTGTTCTTTTAATGCACATTAGCCACTCTTGACTGGTGAAAACAAAGCATCTGTGGCACTGAACGAACAACCCAAGCGGCCAAGTGATTTTGCCTAGCTCTTATGTGCCTTCTCTTTGCTCAAGACTAGGTAGCCTCCCTGTTTGGTTCTAAGAAACACTGTAAAATAGAGCCCTACTGCTCTTTTCAATTCTCAGAGAGCCCAGGGACTTCTCTAGCAATTTAACACTCTGAACAGTTGAATTACATTACTCAGACATGTCCCCTGGCTCTGTTTAATTGACTGCCATAGATATAGCCCAAGACTCTCTTTGAGGACAGACCTTGAAAGATGGCATACCTATAAGTGCAAGTTCTGAGCAGATGGAGTGCTGTGGCACATGTGGGTGAAGGGGTTGTCCTATGCCAATACTGGGCTGACCTTCCAGTCATTGTAAGCGTTCACTGGTTGTTTCCACTGCAAAAAAGGGATGGCTAAATCTTTCAACACACACACAAGATGCCAAGTCTTGTGGCATCTCTTCGCCTTTCATTTTCACCCTTTGCAAATGGAAGCCTTTCTTGAAGCTGATAGCTCTGTCCAGAAAGACTTATACAGGTATCTGAAGAGAAATGTGCCTGAGAATCCTTTTTTCTGGTTTCTGATAGTGGCAAAATTTCCACTGATGTGAACGAACTTCTACCACTGTAGTTTTAATGTAAATTCTTAATCCCAACTGCCCTGAGGCAAGAACATCCCCAAATACTTGCATGTTCTCCTTTTCCTAACAAATAATCCTTTTTCTGTTTTAAAAGCAAAAATCTGTAAGGAATGAGTTTTTGAACCTACTCAGCTGAAGAGAGCGTTTTTCCTGGCTTTCATGCAGATCCAAGTTCCGAAAGCACTACACTGTTTTTTGTTAATATTCAGCTCTCAGTTTTATCAATCTCCTTTTCAGCACAAAAACTCACCTGTAAACTATTAGCGTCCCACCTTTGGAGCTCAGATCGGCACTTCTGTTGCTTATAAGTGGGGTTTGATATCAGTGAGAGATGACTCCATCATCCACCAGATTTATTGTTTTATTGTTGAGGTGGGGGGAAACCTACCCAGCTGAATACGCTGCTAGAAACATACATGTCCCTTAAATAAATAGACCTCTATTTGAATTTCCTATTGGTCTGGAGACAAACTAAATAAAAATCATGGGCTTTAATTGCTACCAATAAATCTCCATGCACTGCTGCTGTCAAGGTCAGCACGTATCATAAATTCAATGCTTCCAAAAGGGGTATACTGAAAACAAAACACCTTTTTTCAGCTTTTCAGTCAGTATATGGTACTCTCCAGCAATTTGACTCAATAAAGCATATTAAAGTTTGGTTTAGAGTTCATTTCATACATAAGAATACCCATTCTGGGTAATGTATTAGGCATGTTCTTCTGCCTTATGTTGCATTATACCAATTCTTTGTGGTAGAATTGGTTTGGTGAGAATACTTAGTGTTCACAGGTAGGAATCTGCCCATCAAGGAATATTTTTGGAAATGAGTAAATATGCATTGATGTCACTTGCAACAACTTTTGTTCCCCTTCCACTTGCAGGAATAGGTTATGTTTGTTGCAACAGCAGATGGTCACTGAAAAAATACAGTGCCAAGTACTTCTTCAGGGGACTAGTGCCAAGACTTTATTCAAGAAAGCAAGCAGAAGCCCCAGTTTCACAGTCCTAGGTGTCTTGATAACATAGACAGGGCCATACCTGCTCACAAAAAATGCAACCACATCTTCCCAGTCCTTCCAAGACGTTTAGAAGTGCTGCAAACACTTGTGTAGACAGACTTGACAGAAGCTGACTAGCTGAAGTCCTTTGTTTTTAAAAGTGCTTGGTGTTTTGTGGCCAAATGTCAGCCTGCTCCATGCAGGCTTCAACTTGGCACATGAGCTGAGCCTGGCTAGAGATGTCCAGTCTCACAGCAAGGCTTTCCAGTCCTGGCTCGCTGTGCTACCAGCATTTCTAAGCTTCTGCTCAACTGGAAGCAGCCTTTACTTTCTTGGCTTCAGGAAACACTGTAGACAACAGCCTCAAAAAAAAAACCAATTGGCAGCAAAATTCACCTAGCTTCAATAACTGGGCAACACTAGGTGCTGGACAACAGCGAAAATGACTGAAGAGCTTGCTTGCTTGCTTACAAATTATTGACTGAACTTGTTCTGTGTGAAAAAGAACTCAAGTAATGTTTTATGGATTTCCACGCACAAGCAACAGGGTCTGTTTTCATACAGTTTGTTAGAGGAAGAAGCTAGAATTGTTAAAGCAGTTATTTCAAATACAGCATTAAGCTTACTTAGTTCTTTCAGAACTGGTGAAGTCAAGAGAAA
>NW_009933654.1:17908-45450 GCF_000696875.1 Nestor notabilis | reverse complement strand
AAAGAGCTATTTTGGGGGCATGGTGAAGATGTGTGGCTGTCTTATGGTCAAAATCTCCCTCCACTTTAGGGAAGGATTACTCTGAGGTAGAAGAATATGCAGTATATAGTTTGTACACGCACCCATGAAACCCAAACCCAACCAACCTCTGCTTCAATGATTAGAAGATAGATAAAATGGGATACTCATATTCAGACTTCAGTGGCATCTATTCAGGGATGGACTGACTAGAGACCAAAGAAGGTTTGTGGCAACAATTCTCTTATCTGCTTGCCCTGATGGATAGGAGGAGTGTGTACTCAAGAATTCTCTATTATGCTAACCAGTCTAGTATGTCCAGTATGCTAACCAGTTTAAGGAAAACATAATTTTCCCTTGCAAACCTTGTCTTGTTTAAGACCTTGTACCCTAAACAAAGGTGCAGAGGGAAAAAAAGTTGTAAGAATTACAAGTATAACTATTGAGAATGACGTAGCATAAGTACCTAATAGAGACCTGTTACACCCTTGTGTGAGCTGAGTTAGCACAATGTCTTCTTTCATTCATGAAAGGAAACAAACTTAGGTACCTTAGTTATTGCTCTTCAGTAACTGATTAATTTGCAATATAAAATAAGTGCAGCTCTTGGGATGCTTTGTTCTGACTGCTCCCATCATGCTTCCACTTTGCTTCTATTTTCACTACAACACGTTCCTTTTACTTGCCATTACGGATGAATGAAAGCTCAGTTATCAGCACAGGAGTTACCTCTGGTGAAGGAAACTTACTCAGAATAGAAGTATTGTGCCACCAGCTGTGTTAAATTGCTGCCTCTAAGCTATTGCGGGACAATTCAAGCCTGTTGTAAAATAGATAGCAGGAAGGCATGTGTGTTGCCAAGGAAACCCTTGGCTGCAAGTTTATTGTATAAATAACACCAGGCTGGGGAGGATGTGGCTAACAGAAGAGTGGGGAAAAATGAAGAAGTGCCTGGCATGTCTCTGTTCCTGGGGGAGGGTCAGAAGCAGAAGCAGTGAATCAGATTTACCACTTCAAGTATTTGACCTTTCTTCAGCTGGGGAAAGCAAGGAAAATAGGTCCATCATTCAGAAATGATTGGGGAAGCAAATAGAGGCTGGAGGGTAGAAATATAACCACAGTGGGCAAGTCCATGCACTGCAGGGTGCAGAAGCAAGAATGATCCCTGCACCTTTTCATACTCACTAGAGAAAGGGAAGCTGGTGTAAACTGCTGCTGGATTTGCCCAGAGCTACACAAGAGAAGTGGCCGATGAGGACTACGATAACGGTTGTAGTACCAAGTAGGTAGGTAAGGGAAATAAGAATGAGAGGAGCCAGCAATGCATACAATACAATATGTATTACAATAGTAATACATGTAAATGTTGGGACAGATTCAAACCCAAGAGCAATATGTTCTCCAAAGATTATCTATGTATAGTTTCTCTAAGGTTTGTGGGCAAGATGCTACTAGAATTCAAAGCAAAGCAGTGGGCAATGAATTCAACTCACTGCAGCAAGTCACACATATGCCATGACAACACGAGTGTGTGCCGAAAACTTGCCTCTTCCTCTAGACCTTACAGATAGTGTCTATAATTCATCAGTGGCTTCAGCAGTCATTAGTGAAGTGGTCACATTAGCTTTCACCCATTTTACATGCTTTGCTGCTTTGTAGCTGGAACCTGAGCACTGGAGGGTCTTGAGAAGCACAGCTGGGGTAGTGTGGTCTAGCAGAGAAAGGGCTTACAGTTCAGAAGGGCTGACTTCCTCCCTGATAGTGATGGGAATAGGTCGTTTCAGCTCCTCATACTTTTTATGTCACATTCAGTAAAATAGGATAACATTGCTTTAACTATAAAGTGGTTTGAGCTATAGTTAGAAGAGGGGTCTGTAAGAGTTGACAGTATTAACTTCAGGCATCTATGTAAAGAGCCAATCAGTGCATATGCGTGACCAGATGAGCAGCAAAAGTACTCACTGGGGTATGGCATGCTCCAGCATGTGCCTTCACAGTGACCAGAAAGATCTTGCTGACCTGGACTCTTTCTTTCTGACAGCAGATGGTTAGAGTAGAGCCAGCCCGGATGGGAGGCAAGAAACATTTGACACTTGGGATCATTGCTGCTCACCTTAGGCAACTAGCTTTGGCCACTGAGGGAGCTTGGCATCTTTCCTACCTGAACTATCTGCCCAGGTCTGCCAGCAAACACTTGCTCTTAGTGAAAACCTACTGCCCTTCTGTTTTGATGATCTGCCAGATTCCGTGACATCTGGCTATCATGGATGATAGATACCCAACAGTCCTGGACTGAGTAACACAGTCTGAGCACGTGGTGCTGCTCCATATACATGATCAGGCTGTGCCAGTTTGGGTATGTACCACGCAGCTGCCACAGGCTGCAGATCTACCACTGCTGGACTTCCTGATGCTGATGAAAGGGACAGGAGCTGCTGCAGGGATAAAAGCCCACTTGGCTGATCTCTTCTGGAGTTTCCTCTCACCACTGAGCAGAAAGCTCAGGAAAGGTAAGAAACCAGTCCAGTCTGCAGTATCAGTCCTTAACAGGAATGTAGCCATGAACTGTGATCACAGTTCACACCCCAACATATTTGTACTTATACTCATATTGCTATTCATGTCCATTTACTTTTTTTTAACTTAGCCAAGTAAAAAAAAAACCCTTCTGTTTTCTCCTGTGTTTTGTTTTTTTTTTTTTTTTTTTTAAGCATTAGCGTTCACAGTTGTAATTGCCTGTTTAGCATCATTGTGTGAGGGTTGATAGTCCCTTTGGAAGCATTACAGAACTAGACCTTAGCTTGGGTAAACCTCATCTGACTGTGGAAGGGCTACCTTGACAACTTGCAGGGTCAGACCTATAGTTTCCACCTGCACTGACAAATACAAATATTGTGAAACTAAGGCCAGCCATTTGGAAACATCTGTCAAATGGTTCAGACCAAGACAGAAAACATCTGTGTTAACAAAAGTGGTCCAAAATACAATCTCCCATTCAGGAACTTTATCATGTGTCCACAGAGACCATGGCAAACGGATGAGTCCTTAGGGTATTTTGCTTTTGGAAGCTGTCGTGCGCTATCCAGTGCCACCATGTTTAGTGTTTATACAATAGCATTTCCTTGAACTGTAAGTTGTGGTTGCTGGATTTATTAAAAAATTTCAGGAACTGAGCAAGTGTCAGAACATATTTTAAAGCGACTAGGGGAGGAAAGAAAATAATCTTTCTTTCTTGATTTATTAAATAAGTGAATTACAAATTAATTTGGTATCTTTCTGCACTGTTGTTTTAATTTTTCAATTAAGCTGAAAAACATTAATCCAATTTTACCTTAATGAATAAACATCTCAAGTCAGCATCTGTTTTAGAATAAAGATTTCAGAGTGAGTTGTTTTTGCCAAAAGAGGTGGTGGCTTTTTTCCACTTTCACACATGCCATTGATCTTAGAGGTATAAGATGGAGAATCTAGGATGAAATAGATACTCTAATTAAAAGTATATGTCATTGCCAGACAATCTTAGAGGATTTTTTCTCTTTCCAGACTATCCCTATTTTCACAGAATACTTATGGCTAGGTGATACTATACTATTCCATCCACGTCTCTGGAATTTTAATAAATAGATACTTTGTTCCATTTCATTTCAGTCCTCAATACTGTCAGACTGTAAAGTATGAAGTTGAACTTCACTTAGAAATCCTGTATGCTTTAATGTTAGGCTGAACTGTTCCCTTAATTCAGTTCCATTTTCCTGTCTCTATACAGGCAATAAATATAAGGTTCACAGGAAGACTCCTTTTATCTAATAATTTATAGACATATGTGACTTCAAGCCTTGCTGAGTTTAAGATTCTTCTGATGAAAAAGTAGTAGAACACTTCTCAGTGGAGAAGCTAGTAAGTAAGTCTGATATATTTGCTGGGCACTGAAAATTCAAGTATTTTTTTCATTTTTAGTATGATGAAAAGAAACAGGTGTTTTTTGCAGTTTATGTGGATTCCTGCTTCATGAGGACTGTAATATTTCAGACAAATCACTGACCTTTATTTCTCTATAAAACACATTGCAATTTTTAGTACCAGTTTTGGTAATGTTTCAGATATTCAATTCCAAACAAAGGGAAAGCTAGGCATTTCACGTTTTCTCTTCTAAATGAGTGATTCATATTTACTTCTAATATCGGCAAACCTGTTAAAAGCTGAGCTTTCAGACTCTGTTACGAATTTTATCCCTGCTCTGGTGATTTCTCTGAGTGGTAAAGTGCAAACTGATTTATGATACAGGACTGGCAGTCAGGAAAGCAGGATGCTGAATGAAAACCTGGTCATGTGCTACCCTGTTCTGTTGTTGATTTGAATGGGATCAGGACTTCACCTCTGTTCTCAACTCTAAGTTTCATCTGAATTTGTGGAAATGGTTCTGCTGTGGTTTAGTTTTAGGTAGCCCTGCGATGACCAGGGAGTTGGACTCAATGATCCTTATGGGTCCCTTCCAACTTGAAAGATTCTATGATTCTATGATTCTATGAATTAAGATGTGAGAGGTTGCAACCAGGCACTTGGACTTAAAAGACTTGTAATTAAAACTGCCACTCAATCCTAGAATACTTTGGCTGCAGAAATGGAGATAGCGCTTAAGCACCTAGTTCTGTGCCATTTTCCACTCCTGCTGTGCAAATCATCTGATTTTTATGCCATATCTATATTCTTGGATTGGTGGAGGGCAAGAGGAAGACTTTGGTCCCTCCTCTCAGAGCATTTGGCATTGATTGTGGTCCACATGAACAACGTGAGAAGTGCAATATGAACATCTATACATGAAGAGGGCAACTCCTTCATATTGGCTTTGTCCTGTGTTTAGTTGCTTTTAGAGGCTACATGCTCTAACAGGGGCCAAATAGCAAATAAAAGGCTGTTAGCGGGATTAGAATCATAGAATCATAGAAGGGTTGGGTTGGAAAGGACCTTAAGATCATCTAGTTCCAACCCCCCTGCCATGAGCAGGGACACCTCACACTAAACCATGTTGCCCAAGGCTCTATCCAGCCTGGCCTTGAACACCGCCAGGGTTGGAGCATTCACAACTTCCTTGGGCAACCCACTCCAGTGCCTCACCACCCTCACTGTAAAGAACTTCTTCCTTCTGATTCATGGAGTGACATCAGTTATTCATGATGTGACATCAGTTATTCGTGACGTTTTCATTTTCTCGTGACATTCTGCATGCTGGAAAACACTTTCCTGATGTAAAGAAAAATAAAAAATGATCAATCCTTGTGGAAAGGGAAGACAGAAAACAGAATGATCAGATATGCAAACAAAACCCTAATGAATTCTTAAGGACTCTTGTTATCAATGACAATTACAAATCATGAAGAGATCAGTGCTGTGGTGTGCCAACTGCCAGAGCTCTCCCCCACCAAAGAGGCATAGCCAAATTCCTGGTTTATCTGTGAAGTTGGTCTTTATATCATTTCTGAAAAGCGTTCTTGAGTACATCTCCAAAAATCATTTCAGGCTGCTGCCCCAGCTTTCTCTTGCCTATCAGGGGTTGTGCTGACACATTAGCCTCCTCGCCTTCAGAAGAAGTGAAAGGCCAAAAGTCCACAGAATAAACTGCAGATGAGGCAGACTAATTGGTCTCAAAATTGAAACATATGGCTTCTTTCAGGATCTTGACTTTTTAAATACTTGTTTAAAGTAAACATTTGCAGTTCCTCATGAAAGGCACTTTCCTTGCTGAATCCTCTTGACCCTCAGTGACCTTTCTTGCCAATTGCACATTGCTTTACCCTTGAGGATGATTAAATCTTGAGGGGCTTTTTTTTCTTTTCTTTTCTTCTTTTATTCCCCACATTTGTCTCTGAGGACTAACTTAAGAATTGGCTTGAAGAAAGCTAACCTGGGTCAGGAGGACAGAAACATGCCAGATTGCCCACCTGCACAGCCTGCATGGGTGTCTGGGTCTAGGGCCACAGGGGAAGGTTCATACATGTCATCACAGCACTTTGTATTCAAAAAAATGGACCACAATCACCAAACACTGACTCACCAAAGCTAAGTTTTCAAGCTAATCTTCGAACTGAAAGGCAACTGGAATGCCTGGTGTCCCCCGGGCCGAGGGGGAGCACAGGGAGGGAAAGGTGGCCTGAGGCAAAGTCATCACTGAAACACGTCACTTTAAAACTATGGCCTGTGGCTGTTGTCTCCTCTGACAGAAAGAGGCTGACAAAAGTGATTGACTCCGGGCTGTAATCACTGGCAAAGGCAGGCAGACCCTCCCAGTTTGTCTCCAGGGTGTCAGTACAGGAAAGCGATTGAAGTCTCTCTGAAGTCACTTTATTCATAATTCGTGTTCTGAGCCTGAAGGCACTCCCAAACCCTGGTGTAACTGTCAGTCAGTGCCAGAGCTTGTGTGAGGGCTGGGCATTGCACAGCCACTCACACCCCGGCACAGAGGGCTCAGTGCTTGCTAACGGGACTGCGAGGAGTTGTCTTTTCCAGCCTTTCTTTTCACTCTTGTTTGCAGAGAAGCTAGGAAGAAGATTAGTTCTTGTAAAGCACTTGATTTGCAAAAGCTCAGCTGCCTAATAATGCCTCTGCCTGTCGAGTTAGATGTCAGACTGCTCCTCCCACCCTCAATGCACAAACAGAAACGTGCCTGCATGGCTCCAGGATGTGGCAGGCAGCACTCACTGTCTGGAGGGGTGCAGAGGCAGCAGGAGCATCCCACATCCCTGCATGCAGACAAGCAAGAGTTATGGAGACAAAGAGACACAGTGGCGCAACGCACAAATTAGCCATGTGGAGAAGCAGGCTGGCAAACACAGCTCCACTATTGCTGGAGAGATCTGCATTTGCAGCCAGTTCACACAGCCCCGTGTGACACTGGTGCTTCATGCCTGGTGCCCTGGGACACCCCTGTACCTTCCCATATGCTGTACAGAGAGAGGGGAATGAGCCATCTATACTGTACCTGCCATTACAACACCACACACACTTACCTGAGCTGGCTTCGACTTGCCTGCTGAGCAGCTTTATGCAGACTGAATAGATACCTTGTCTAAATGAAGGGTATTTTGCTGGTTTTCACCTCTTCTGAGTGCTGTAGCTTGACTGCTTTTGCTCCCCATGGTCTTCCAGAGATATCAGTACTGGAGCAGGAAGTCCTACCCTAAGTCCTCAGGAAGCTGGCAAGGACCTACAAAGCTAGGCAGAAAGGTTTATTAAGAGGGTAATGTATGACAAGGTATGGACACAGACTGCACAGGGGAGGCATCTGCTTCCACCAGCAATTCCTCAAACCATAGCTCCAGTGAAGGATTCAAAAGGAATGTTGGTGCCAGGAGGATGGTGCCAGACTCTTTTCAGTGGTGCCCACCAACAGGATGAGAAGCAATGGACATAAACTAAAACACAAGAAGTTTCACCTCAACATGAGGAAGAACTTTGTTACACTGAGGGTGGCAGAGCACTGGAACAGGCTGCCCGGGGAGGTTGTGGAGTCTCCCTCTCTGGAGACATTCAAAACATGTCTGGATACATTCCTGTGTAACCTGCTCTAGGTGGCCCTGTCTTGGCAGGAGGGTTGGACTCCATGATCTGCAGAGGTCCCTTCCAACCCTAACAATTCTGTGATCCATGTTACATGGTGAGGGCTGTCCTTCACAAGAACCTGAGCTGTGCAGGAATTCCCATTTCACCCACTTTGAATTAGGACCTTGAATCCAGTTTTTTCATGTTGATAGGGAGTACCCTCACTTCTGCATTGCTGGATACTCTATCCTCTTGGCTGAACCTTTTTCAAGTTTGTGTAACTCAAAATTCAGGGAAGGTGCTTGGTTTGTCTTGTATCTGTGCTAAGTGCTTTAACCATTGTACTATGAAGTCGTAGTTTTCTGATCTCAATAATCTTTATCTATTCTTGAAAAGTGGGCTTACTTCAGATTTCCACAGCCTAAATGCTACATCTCCTGCCAGATTTGGTTGCTGGCCCCTTTCTGAGCAAGGTAAAATAGGGCTTAATGCTGGTTCTTTTAGGTTGCAGAATAGTGTGTAATGCTAGCAAGGAAATACAGTGAAAACAGCTTCTTTGCTATTACTAGACCTCCAAAAAGATAGTGCATCCTTCAAGCAACAGATGGGGAAAGCAGTGTCTGAGTATCCCTTCAGGCCTTAGGCATTTTTCTGGTCTCTGCACAGCTTAGTTGTGTCCGAAGGAAAATTGTCCATGTTCATGGACAGTCGTGGGTGTTTACGGGTATGCAGGTGTCAATTAGCTATACAGCATCTGAGCAGATGTCTAAAGCCAGATCAAACAGAGATACTGATATAAAGTATAAAAGTGACTTCTTTTGTGGACCTACTCTTTCATAGCAGCAGGTCTGTTTTTCTGGTAGACACATATGGTCATTTCTGTTTTCTCTCGTTCTGAAGTAATCTTATTTGTCAGTCCTAGATTATCAAGAGACTGTTACATTAAAATTCACATTTGTAGATGAAGGGATAGCCTTATAGTACATTGCTGATACTGGGAGATTTCCAATGCACGTGATACTTGAAATGGATTCAGTCTTCAGAAAAAAAATACTATTTAGATGCTTATTTGGTTGATCAAGGAATAATTAGGAGATAGGTCAGTGAGTAATATCATAAGATTTAGAGCTAGAGATTGAACCCATATTTATGAGACTCCTTCAGTACATGCCTCATCTCTCCTTCTGTAAAATGAGGGATACTCTTCTAGTTGTGCCGTAGGTATGGCTGCATCAAAGGCCTAGATGTGATCTGATAACCAATCTGATACCAAACAGGATTTTAGCTGAGGCAATGCCAGATAGGCTGAACAAGACTTCTGAAGTATGAGCATGACCAAATGAGAGCGCTTGCTATGGCTTAACTGAATGTTTTCATAAGCTTATTTGTCAGTTTATTTTGTATGCAAGTCTGAAATCTGATGTATATGGCCATACAGACTGGTAAATGGATGTGAAAAGTGTTTAACTTCATGTGCCAGAAGGCTGCACAGCCATTTTATAGGGAACATTTCTTCACAGAGCTGAATGCACACATGCCTAGGCTTATCAACCATCTTTGCTGATGAAGTTATCCCTTCAACTACTTTTTTTTTTTTCTTAGAGGATCTGCATTTTATCTTGCCTTAACATAGCTCCTGGAACTAGGTGGGGAAATTTTTCTCCTGCTTCTTGAAAATGAGGCCTCACAATTCTCATTTTTAGTGCAGGTGGGATGGAGATATGCATGAACTTGTCTCCAGCTACATCTAGACTGTGGGTCTGTCTCAGTCCTTTAGCTGTATCTTGGTCTGGCTGCAGTGTAACTGCTGTAACTCCTTGATGCCTGGGTTTCCTGCTCAGACATCTGAGAAACTTGTGTGTGCCTAAGGCCTTTTCAACAAGGAGCCTATGTGAGGCTGGGGCATCCTCTCATAGCCATGCAGGCTGTGAGAAGAAGCTGCTGAAAAGCTACACGGCAACAAGAACATCCTGGACCTCTATGGGACAGTAGAAGAGAGAATTACCATTCTGAAGCCTTTTATAGAAAAGACTGCGGTTTGGATCTGAATGGAGGTGGCTTTACTAATTCAGATATTGAGGCTGCCACTATATCTGTTGGATGAAGAAGTTGTGAAAGTAAATTAAAAACTACCTTGGA
The DNA here is from genome assembly GCF_000696875.1 of Nestor notabilis. NCBI lineage: Eukaryota > Metazoa > Chordata > Aves > Psittaciformes > Psittacidae > Nestor > Nestor notabilis. Next base: position 35,757 of record NW_009933654.1, on the reverse strand, counting down.
AGTAACACACTAAAGATGTGCAAAGAAGTTTCTTCATCTAAGTTATCTCCTTAGGTGCAGATAAGAAATTCCTCCTTGACCTCTCCCACCCCAAACCTCATCATGAGCCCTCAGAGAAAACAACTCTCCCAGTCTCCCAAGAGGTGAGGCAACTGCCTGCACTCCACTTGCTAGCAGTGACACTAACATATTTATACACATATTGTTAAATCAGTATGGTTCAGGTGATGCTTGAATGAGGAGAACACCCATGTCCCTGAGTCACCAGACTGCCCTGTGGTCATACCCCTGACCTTTAAGAGAATTCTTTTTAATCACAGAGGACCATGCTGGGAGGAGGCTGTCCTGATCAATGTCAGACGCATGCACATAACTTTCCTGACATAATTTGGCAATACAATATAAACAAAGGACATACTTCATGGAAAAGGCATGAGGCACACCCTGACCCAGTTGCTTTGCACACTCACCACCCAGCACACGAAAAGGCTGCATTAGCTAGACTATTCCCATTAGCTGAAGTAAACACCACTTGAGTGAAAGTAGGAGGGAGACATACTTTCTATTGAAATATTTGAGTCCTTTCTGAAATGGAGATATTTCAAATGTTTACTGTCTTTTTCCTTAGATCCTGATGATAGTTACTATTAGTATCATGCAGTAGCAGTGCCACCCAGCATCCCTCTGTTTTCTTGTGATTGAGGTTTTGGATGCACTGGTTCAGATTCTCTTGTTGTGCGAATTTACCTCATGGAGAAGACAAAAAGCAAAGTTACATTCATAACCTGAGAACATTTTATTTTAGTGGTAAAAACCCTTCTTGTTGAGTTTTAAAATTGATCTTGTTATAGTTTCCCTTTGTCTCACTTTTCAAATCCCTCTTAAAATAACTATAAAATGAAACATATTTTGGCTATCCTGATAATCAGGGACTCAACATATGAAGAAGACTGGTAATGCTGTAAAGAGGGTATCACCCATAGCTCAAGGGCTGATTCCTGGGCTGAGGAAGAGATGTCTAGGAGCTGCCATCACACCTTTCATTACCCTTTGAAATTCCAGCCCCTGCTGTTATCTGTGGCACTGACTGCAGCCCACAAACCCCCGTGCAGAATGGGATTAGCAGGACTACTCACTACCTCTCACTTTTTTTTAAAGTAAAGTGGGAAGAGCATGCATGGGACCCAGAGCCCATGCTGTGCTAGGTCGATACAGAGCCAATGATCTTGCTTGATGGAGCACATCTGTAGAAGCTTTTCCATCAGTCAGTGGTGGATGTTTCTGTAGCTGAGCTTTTGGCTCTGAAGGCTGCAGCGTGGCAGAGCTGGTATAAATGAACAACATTGCTGCTGCAGGCAATTCACAGTGAGAATTTCTCCATATGGAAATTCAACTGTGAGTAGTCTTGGGTATAATACCTCTATTAAAATAAGTCTGCCTGAAAATTACAGTTAAATAACCAATACTCATTTTACAGACTGACTTTCAGATAGTTGTTAAGTGCTAAGGCTCCACAGCATCTCACTGACAAAGAAAGCAGCGCAGAGAGAGCCTGTTTTTTCTACGCCAGCTTTATGTGCACATGTGCTTAGCTCTGCATTCTGCAGGGTGCTGGCTCAAGGCTTTGCCCAGGCCAGGGTGGGCTTCACTACACGAAAGACAGGATGCTGAGGGGAAGGGACAGTCAGGAACAGGACCTTCAGGTGTTTCCCAGCCTCCCAGCTGCACTCTGTTCCCAGCAAGCAGAGAGGCTGCTGCAGGTTTCTGGGTTGAGCAACAGCACAGCTTTGCTCCTGGATGCTTTTTCCAGCCTCTGTTGTCATTTTAACTCACAGGTCTGCTCCCACGATACTCACATGCTTTCCACTTCGTTGACATATAGGAAACATCCATTTCTGGATGACTGAATATACCAAGCTCTGCTTTGATATTCTAGCCATCTGCAGCCAGTGTTATCCCCAGCTATGCACAAATGGAGTAGCTGCTTCCTGCCACTGCCCGAGCTGACCGTATCTTCTCTCTTCTTGTCTGTGCTATGTTTTCAGTCCATAACAACAGCCCTGAGTTTAAATGAACACAAAAGGTATCTTTACAAGGTCTCTTTTCTGGGAGGGGGAAACCTTCTAAACCTGAAGCTGCAGACATGCAGATAAGATGCTGTTGAGAGCACCCCAAATCATTCACATCCCTGTTGAATGACATACTATTAAATGTGGGCCTGGAGCTATGCAACTGTGCAGCATTGATCTGGTCTGTATGTGGACACAGTGAATCTTCTCCTGCTGGCCAAACACTGTGAGCATGCTTCAGGCTATTTCCTTTCTAAACCAGGAAGGATAATACCTCCCCCAAAATTGGGATGTTGCACTGCAAAGTTTGCAAGGCTCTCAGATCCAGTTGTGATTGGGGGCCACATAGATATCCACAACAATATTCCAGAGAGGATTACAAATTAAGGATTGACTTTGTGAGCTTCTAGCTTACTTTAACTGTTCTCTAACTGAGAAGAACTGAAGAGCTTTTCTGCTGTAAATTTGCAAGAACATTCATCTCAAATAAAGATCTATCTTGAGGGAAAGCAGTTAAAACTGAAGAATGACTGATTTCACTAGGACAAGTACAAGCTATTGCTGTGTGCAACGATTACACTAGCAGCAGAATTCAGCAGTGTGAAGGGATCAATGGGAGAAGATGAGGTAAAGCAGACAAAATCTAGACCACTAAGGATGTGTACTGCAAATTCACACACATGAAATATGTGATGCAATTAGCAGCCAAGTGAGAATTTCAGCCATAATCAATAAACTTTTAGTGGTTTTAAATAAAGTGGAGCAGAAGAACAGAGCCAACAATATGCTATCGTATTTCAGGTGAGTTTCTCTTAATATATATACACTTTAAAAGAGTATGAGTGTCATTATGTAGAAAGAGAAGAATGGAGATAGACTTTATGCTGTCTGCATTGGTATGAAGAATAATTTTGGCTGAGGATGTTAACTACTCACTGTTGTTTTAAATTTGCCTCCGACCTATCTGTTCATCTTTGCAACCTCAGCAATGTAACATGGCTTGTTTTGGTTTTTTACAGGTTTACATAAACCAAGGAGGAAGTACACTGCAGAGTGACCTTTGCAAATAGCTTTGCAAATTCATGTTCCAATCTTTGCCTGCAATTAGACACCAGTAATCACAAATTAACCTTTCAGGGCAGTTTTGTGCTTTGCAACACTCAGATGGTTCCAAAAGTGATGTGTCCAAGCAATAAACACATTTCTGGCATTCATAGGCAGTTGCAGCTGTCGAGTGAGGCAGCTGTTTTCACAACTTTGGTCACAAATGAGAAAAGAATGTCTTTCTTAGCTGATGCAACAAATGTTAACTCGGCTGAATGTAGTAGTTATAGTTCAAAGGTGAATTAAACAGACCAGGAAAGGGCACATTGCTTGGGGCCATATGGCTGAACTCTTCTATCCTTAAACAAATTGTCCAGGTCTAATTTACCTACTTGGAACAGCCCCTGGCCCATGCCCTTTCCCCAGAATGTGTTCTTCCCTTTTCTGGGAGAGGCTAGTCACCAACCCTGGCTCAGAAGCCTGATACAAACATACGCCACTGCCTGAGCCAGTGCTCTGGTCCTGTTGGGCTCACTAGTGTAAATGCAGGCACCAGTGACACGGGATGATGCAATAGCCGATCATGGCTGCATCATACGGCTCCAGCAACATGAGGCATCAGTGTGGTGGTGGCAGGAAACCTAAGCCTGCCTATAAAAACATCTATAACAGAGCAGCACGGGGTATATGAGGGAACTATCTTAATGCCCTTCCTCATTTCCTTTCCACTTACTTGCTTGGAAAGGGAGAAAGAGGAAGAAAAGGCACTTCATCACATAGCAGCTGAAATACTAACCTTGCGTAGGTTTACACACAACCTTAACTTAGTACACTAGGGTGTAGTCTGACTTGACCACAAAATGTGGTCTTAGAAACACTTTAGCAGCTGTGTAAGAGTTTATCATTGATGCAGGAAAGTCTGCTTCCTTATGTGCTTATAAGATAATTATGTTATTGATCCAGGGTGTTCTTTATAAGACTTTCACAGTTGTTCTTTTTTTTCAAAGAAAGCTGAAAGACTACCAAATCTTAGAAATAATCCCCTTAAGCCTTTAAACAAAAGGGCAATATTGACAAAAGGACATGTATGTACAAACCAGGTAAGTAATGATGAGGGCGTACCCGAGGTGGAACAGCTTTGTGTGGAAGTAGCAGGCAAAACGCTGCACTGCACTAGGGGATGATATGGTGGTGGTGGCTGCAATAGCTAGGGACTGGACTTTGAATCAATGGAAGACTGCCCTGCTCCTGTGAGATTGCTCTGTAAGTAACTTCAGATTCCACACACACATTTTCCCTGGGCATGAGGCCTTAGGCTTTGGATCTTTTTGCTCTTCTGCATCTTCTCTGCACAGAGAGGGAAGGAAATAAGAAAGAGCACTCTTTCTTTAAAAGCTTTGGTGTTACCATAGGAAAGATAAGTTACCCTGTGTATATATTCAGTCTCAGTGGTCTGGTAGGTTGATCTGAAATATAGAGAACTAGTATCATAGTTGTTTAAATGACAGGTAGGAGGTGGCAATTGCATTTTCCCCTCACTAAACATTTGTAGCAGAGGAAAGAAAAGGCGAAGTAAGTAAATATAAAACATGTAAATTCCCAAGGAGAATGAAAGAAGTGTCAACAAGGACATAGCTGCTGTGCTCCCTCACTGCAAGCTCTCTGGCTGCAGATCATAGACTTTTCAAGGTCTGAGGCTATTACTGAAGGTAGCCTGAATATATCAGGAACATTTCTCGTTTTTATAATATCTTAATAACTGGCTACACTCTCATAAGTACATTAACTTCTGCTATAAATTGCAGGAATTACATGGTTGTTTTCTTGTGCCCTGAGTACTTAAATACTCCCACGGAGGAAGATGAGAGCCATCCATGGTCAGTGGGAGCAGAAGTATTTGAATCTATGTAGGTCAGCTTAGAAAGCATTATTATAAAAAAGCATAAAATCTGGCATTTTAAATGTAGGGGTTCCTGAGGGTAAGAACCTTTCAAAATACACAGACAACTCCATTAATGAGATAGGATGCAAAGGAAGCACAGTACCTCTGTAAAATGTATTGCATGCTCCCTCAGAGTGACCAACCCGTCTGAAAAGCGACCCAGACTAGCCCCATTTAGGTACAGTCAAACAATCATCTGCTCAAAGACAGACACTGCCTTAAGCAAGAAAACTATGGTCAAGTCACAGAAAAGAGTTTGTCTGGATCCTGATAGAGCCTCAAGTCTGCAGCCAGGATCGAGGGAGGGTACGAATACCAAGAAAGAGCATTGCAGCAGTACCTTGTGGGGCCCATACTTGCATGGGGGAACAACTTCTCTCCTCACTATAAATGACACTTTTTTTCCACTGGAAAATGCCAGTTTATCAAAACAGAATTTCTGTTATAACACACTCATTTTAGCTAAATTTCTTCAGGACATCAGTTACAGAAAATCACTTCCATCTCAAACAGAAAAAGGAAGAGAAACACTCCAGAAGTGCTCACCTTGGCCAAAAGCAGAGTGGTTCAGTGGATTAAATTAACTGAAACCAACAATAATTGGTCTTTGCCCCAGGCTTGAGTACCCTCTGGAGCAGGATGTGGCTGGACAGGAGGAGCCAAGAGGAGAGGCAACACAGCCAGTATTCTACTAGCAAATGAGAGCAGCCTTGTGTAGACTTCTCCAAAATATTTGGCTCCAGGGATAACCTTAGTTGAGTTTCAGGAGGAGGACTGCAGCCAGAGAATGCAAAATAAAGTGGGGTTATTTGTTTATAGAAGAAAAGCATCTGATTGGTCTGGGAGAGGAATTTCAGAAAGAGTAGACTTAGGAACAAGTCCCTTGTGACCCTCTGAACAGCTTAGCACAGATGTCTCGCTACACTAGATTAAAAAAAAAAGAAGAATTTAATGGTATATTAATCAACAAAATTAATTTATTCTGAATTCAGGAGCCCTACCTAGCATAACAATCATAATGATCTCTTAATAGGCTCGTTCAAAACTCATAATCTGCTTTTCTGGTCCTTACTTATTTCCTTTCAACTGCCTAATGGCTTCCTCTCAAAAGGAGTGACAACATCTTTCCTTCCTACTTCAAAAACTGCTTTTTGTTTATTAGTTAATAATTTACTAGAAGCCTCAGGTAGTTCTCCTTTGTAAAAAATGCATAGGCAATCCCAGCTGCAAAGCCAGCCCTGGCATTGTTACACTTGCACATCATCACCAAATTATCTTATAGCTGTTCAACACAAAGTAAAAAGCCTGGCCGCTGCTGCACTCCTGCTTCATCAGCACGTGTGATTAAAATAGCTGCCTCCATTTGATGCATTCTAAAGGGATTAAAAACCTCATGCTAATTTTTGTCCAGGACATGGAAAGCAGGTCTAAGGTTAGCTGCTTTTGCAGCTTCAGATCCACAATTTGTAGGAAAAATAGACCTTGGTGTATTTACCATAACGAAGCATGTGGGAATACAAATGGACATGCCCTTGCCAGGCCATGTGGATGAGAGGTAGGGATGTGCTGTTATACCATATACCCATGAAAAATGAGGGCTGAAGCCCAGGTGAGGCATTCTGCTGAGTGAGGTCTTGAGGGTCTTCAGTGTGGGGAATAAAAGAGGCAAATTTCCAAAGCAGGTTTACAGATACACTTACCTGGCAGTGCCTGTGTGCCCCAAGGTGCTTAAATCTCACTGGGAACACATACAAATTTTCCCCATTTAAAAATGCATGTCTGTGATGGGCGAAAGAGGGGGAATGTGAACCTGTTGGACAGCTGAAAAGAAATAGGTAAGAAATAGTAAGGAAATGGATGAAGATGGTCGTAGGTAAGGACTGGATGTGTCAGGCCTATTTCCTCTGAGGATTCGCTGTCGCCATTTAAGCATTAATTCTTTTGAAGGCCAAGTCCTCCGCTCTCCAGAATTGGCATACTGATATTGATTTAGTAGTTTATTTGCATGTCTGAAGCAGATCAAGCATTTTCTCATCAAGCTGAAATTTTATTTAATGATAGAATTATTGGCTTGGGTACGTTTTACTGAAGCATAATCACCAAGGATGTTCTTTGTGGAGTACTTTGTGTAGGAAGCCTGACTATTAATATCACATACTATGCATCACTGAAAGGCCTATTACTGGAGATTAGGTAGGAAAAATCTTATTTACTTGATTTATGTATTCAAATAATAGAGGCAAAACACAATGATGAAAACAAATTCACATGCAACTTATACCGAATCAAAGATTTTGGTATGAAATATGCCATTTGAATGTTCTAAACATTCAATTTTTCTTCATAATTATATAAAACACTTTCTCCTCTGTGTCTGCCACATAGAGAGAACAAACTTTGTGTAAATAAAATTTAGTTTGTGTCTATAAACTTGAATTGCATATACAAATACTTTGAACACTATGATTAATTTTGTACAATACTTGCATGGATCATTGAATAGTAAGTATTAAAATACAGAAATCATACATATATATATGTACATATACATGCCCCAAGCTAAAAAAAGAGTGATGACTCTGGCCTGTGATGAACAGTGTATCTAGAGGAGAGTTTGTGTTTAATAAAAGCTTTACTCTGTCAAGCTGATTTAGAAACTGAAGCTGCTGTTTGAAGCTGCTGTATTTCTTGGAAACTCACTATAATCCCAATGGCTCTTTTGTATTTGAAGAGCAGCAGAGTGTGTTCTGATTTGGTTTTTTTTTTTGCTTCTTCGACTATTCATAGAACATGTCAGATATTTGATAGAATTTGAACCCATAAAAAGGGAAAGATGTCTCAAAGAACTTTGCAGGTTGTATGTGAAACATTTTTCAATTTCCTTAATAAACTGTATTTCTGTGCAATACTCTCATGAAAGCCAGATTTTTTAATGGTCTGGGTAGAGCTTTAGATGAGTCACACCAGTCTTCTAGATGACGTATAAACTGTGAACCTGATTTGCAAAGGTTGTTTTCCATGAGTTAGTATTTTTGTAGATATTCCTTTTGCAGGTCATTATGAAAGGAACAAAAAAATGGTGTGACTGTTTTTTGATTTTGACGAGTTCTAGTATTTAACATTTTCTAAATTAAAAGATGCCTTTCCTCTTCTCTTTTCTTTCCCACCTTCCTACCATATATCTTTTTTACCAGCTGTAACACACTAATTGACATCTTTGTGAAATTTTCCTGTTACTTCTCCTTAGTTTTGTTGTTTATGCCTTTTCTCTTTATTTACATCCCCAATACACAAACTTTACTCACACATTTTTCACAGCACAAGTGTAATGCAGTGAGAGAAAAACAAAATGAAGCCTACTACTTTCTGTCAAATCCCTCACCAGCCCCACTCAGGCCCAGACATCTGGTACAAATTTAAGCTTACACAGAATAAGAGGCTCTTTAAAGATAGAATTACAGGTTGTATAATCTATATTTTGCCATACACAAAATCCAATAGATCGTGTCGCCATAGTTGATGGAAATGAGAAGCTGTAATGCTGCACATACGCTAGTAATATAAATAGAACTGCTTCGACAGATGTAGTCTTAAATTGCATTTTTAATGTACTCAAACTATACGTAATTAGGATTAACATTGCTATCTCCTGACTGATTGATTAGTATGTACAGGCTTTAATATCGCTTAGGAGAAGGATCAAGTGACCTTAATTGTATCCCATTTGTCCATTTAAGTGCTTGCTGTTTACTAAAAGAGTTGTTTGTATAAATAATACATCTCAGTGAAGAAAAGGGGATCTTGTTTTGGCTAAGTTTCTTTTAAAATGGTGTAAATTACTGTTTCAGTTTTTCATGTCCTTTGTAGAACCGTACTTCAAAACATTTCACATTAAAACTAATAGAGACGAGGAGGCAATGCATGAAAAAGTAGGAAATGAGGTTTTGAAACCTTATTTATATGCATCAGAATAATTACTCTGGCATGTAGAAGTGTCTCTCTCTTTGAGCTAAATATTTTCCTTTCCAATTCACTGTTAAAGCAAACAGAAGAATATGTATGTTTTTCATCTTATTGTTGATTAAGAAAACCCTCCTAAAACCCTGAACCAGACCTCAGAAGCATCATTGTGCAGCCACAAAAGCTTTTTATTGCTAATTGTAAAAGCAGGGCAGTCTCCAGCAGAGAGTTGCTGGGTTGCTGACTGATGCCTTGACAGATAACAGACAATCAGTGCAACACTCCAAGATTCCCGGTGGAAAAACAAAAGACGCTTAATTTACGAACAACATCCAGGCATCCACTTAGCAATACCATTATGCCCTGGAAAAGACTTGGTGCCATGCAGACATACAATGAGCTTGCTAGAAAGTAGGGACAGAGCTGGGTTTGTCTGTGAGTGGGCAAATAATGAAGGAATGGCCATGACACTCATTAAGAGCCCCAAACCTTTCTTTCCCAGCTTGGGTGGGGCTGTCTAGTGTTTGCACAGCAGGTCTTGGCGACAGTGTAGAGGTGAACTATGTCCACTTGGAGATTCAGACTTATTTTAAGGGGTTTTCCCTCCCTCCAGTCATCAAAATGGGACTGGTGGGGATTTCAGTCCTCTACCACACTGGGTAGAGGGTGGCCGCAAGTAAAGCTGCCAGAGAACTTCATAGGTGAGGCATGAGCCATCGGGACACTAGGGACACAGAACAAAAGTCCAGTGATTAACTGGATTTCTGAAGCTTCCCAGTAGCTTATTACAGACAGGCTGCAGCTGGACTCTTACTCCTTTGTGTTTACATATGCACTACAGGAGCATGAGTGTGAAATACAGAATTGTGTCACCAGCAAAGGGCAAGTTTTCCTGAAGCAGCAAGGCAGCTCTAAGTTTATGTTTGCTTACCCCATTAACAGCCCATTTTCACCCTTCATTAGATCCCTGTTGTTGTTATTGTTGTTATTATTATTACATGGATGCTTATGGGGATGGCATGAACATGCTAGCCACAAGCAAGACCCTGCAGAAGCAGACGCAGGCAAAGAGGCAAAGGGGGAGTCTACCCCACAGCACCTACCACGAGTGACAGAGGGGCTTGGGCAGATGCCAGGGAAATTTATGACAAAAACTGAGGCTGGCAAAAGTTTAGCAAACAGCTGAGAGACGCTGGGATCCACAGGTCTTTCAGAGCAGGAGCTGGCTCATTCATAGTGCACAAGAAATGCTTGTTAGGGCAGAGCTATCTGAGCAGCCCTGAAAATGCAGGGTCTCTGTGCATAGCAGTTCAGCTGCTGTCATTGGTTTTATTAGGTCTTTCGCTTTTAAAGTCACTCCAGCCTCTCCAAATTGTGTTGTCTCAGGGAGTGCTGAGGTTGGGTGTGGGGATGTTTGCCTTGTGGAGTTATTTGCAGCTACAGAGCATGGGAAGAGGAAGAGATAGATAAAGTGCATATAAAACCTGTTTTGTTACAGGAAAGATAGCACAGGTTGCTCCCACACCTGTTGACTATGTGATTAAAGCCACACATAGCCTGTCAGTGCCTCACGGAGCACTATGATAGAGGTAGGCATATCCAACAGCTTGTAATGAAACCAAAGGTAGGTTTGTCCATACATGGACAAAGGTGTGTGTGTGGAAACAAAACTGGCAGACCCTCAGCATGAAATCACACCATCTGGGAAATCTCTGGAGAAGAACAGGAGCTTGACCAACAGATAGACAAAAAGTCATATGAGGAATAATAACATGTGAGAAATTACTGTCTGGGATGAGATCTGGTTATCCCAGCCACTCTGCATCTGGTGCAATGGCAGAGCTGACCAAAAACCTGCTTCTCCGCAATAGTCCCACGCAAGAATGTATAGCTTCTTTACTATGATTTAGCTGCTTTGCAGGGTACTTGAGAGAAATGGCAGGGTTTGGACAGTCCTTAGAGCAGAGCTGAGGCACAAGCAGTGACCTTTTGACCACGTTTACTGGTTTTTAACACTGTGCTGGAATGTACACTGAACAAAGAGAGCAGTTTCTATGAAAACAGGTGCATTTGAACTGGTCAACCAAATACAGACTGCAGAACAAAATGGAAATGCTACTGAGATTCCTGCCAGACCCCCTGGGTGGGGAGCTTTCAGTTAAGACCAGAGGAAGCTATCTCTTGCATAAGATACAGTTAAGTCCTGTGGCACCCTATAGCTGAATGACCTGCCATCAAAAGCTACCCTTCTCCTCTGGCATTCAGGAAAATTGTCTCTTCCTATTCATATGTACACTAAGAGCTCATGGAGCTTACGGGAACTTGCTCTGAAGTTTGTTGTTATTTTTTTGTTTTAACAATATCTGAATTGCATTCCAGAGCTGAAACAAACACAGCAGTGCAACAGACAAAACTATTCAGCAATTTCCCCTATGGTTACGAAACTGCACCTCTTACTAAAGTAAAAAGAACGCATGTTACCTTTGTTCAGCCCACCCAACAGAGTACCCTGCTGGGAAAATCCCTGGCTCTTAGGCCATAAGCTTTTGTCCTTTAAACTTCTTTTCTGCAAAGTTTGCTTTTTCGTTTTTACTGTAAATTACCTAGAAAACTCATAGGGTTTCAAAAACTGAGTATGTGTGCATGCCCGAGCTGACATAGTTTATTTACCTACACGTTTATTATCAGCAAATGAAATGAGATGCAATACTTCATCTTTATAGTTCTTTTTTCGCACAGATGTTTGTGATAGGGGTTCTGGGATCATTAAATGAAATTGTGTAATGTAAATCTAGAGAGGTTTGATGGCTTGGTTCCTTCTTATCCTGCATCTAGTAATTTGGACTACAGCAAACAGTATGAAAATAGGTCAGAAATACGAAGGAATAAGAATAGTCGTAGTTGTGGAGATGTCTCTGTGAAACAAGCACTTTTTCTGTTGATAGAGTATATCTAGCACCAGCTGGCATCCAGGCTACCAACGACATACTCTGTTTCCACTGAACAGTTTTATACAAGTGGAGAAGCAGCTTTGGTCATGCCTTGGATTTTGGTTTTGGGCAACCTTGATAGAAATGGAGAATTTTTTACTGTTGTTGTTTCAGGGTTTTTTCTGGTTTTGTTTTTGGGTTTTTGTGTGTGTGTGTGTGTGTGTGTGGTTTTTTTGGTGGGTTTTTTGGTTTTTTTTTTTGGTTGGTTGGTTTGGTTTGGGTTTTTTTTTGTAATAAGAAAGATTGTTTGGCCATTTAACTATCTTTCAGTCAGAAAGTCTTTTTTACCCCTTTTTTTTTCCTGTGGAAAGAATGGAAGATTTAATTCCTTTGCCTTTGGAAAAATGTGAAGTCATACGAAAAATAGCCATTTTAAAAATCAGCTGAGCTTTTCAAACCCTGTGAAAACCAATCAAATCAAATACTTTGATTTGATTTAAGTGATTTACACAAGGTGCACAAAAGGAATGGTAATCTGGCCTCGTTGATTCTTAAACATATTATTGAACAGGGAACAGTAACTAAAGCCCTAAACAGGGACACAGCATTACATGCTAATTCTTGAAAAGGTAGATGCTGCAACTTTCCAGATATTATTAGATATTGCTGAGTTTTTGCAAGTCTGTTCAAGCTTTGGTGTCCTCTGGAGTAAAAAAAAAATCATCATCTCTGCAGAAGAAGAAAAAGCACAGTCTAAGGGATTTTTAACGTGACAATTTTTGATTGATAGTCCGGTTTTATTTTTTTATCCTTAGATTAATCCAGAGTTTGGATGTAATTTACAACAATGTCACAGCTCTATGCTGTGCATGTGCTATTGCTTGCCTTTACTTGTATCACATGTACGTTAATTTGCCATGCCTACCCTGAAACCTATTGCCAGCATTGCCAGTACTGTCTAAAATAACTCCTTTATAGAACACCCAAAATGTATTAATCCCCTTCCATTTCTTCTAACAACTCCTTAGATATCTCAATGACAGCTGTATAATACAATCAAAAGCAGCTACCCACACCCTTAGAAATCAAATGTGTCTAATCTGATGTTACTTACTCAAGTCAGGTATCACTGAACTGAGCCATTTTGGCTCCTCAGAGCCAGAACTTCCCGAAAATGACTCAGCCCACCTATTTGGGAGACTAGGTTTGGAATGAGGTAATTTCCCTGCTGACAGTGGTATTACTCACTGTCCACTGGCCATACAAGGTACCTAGGAGACTGGTTTAGCCCAGATTCCTGAATTTTAGATGCCTTAAGATAGATGTAACAAATTCCATCCCGAATCCATTGATATTTGCCTTTAAGGCATTGGAAGAGAATTTTTTCCCCTAGCTTGCCAGGAAATTTTGAAATCGGTTTGTGATCTAAGCATTACTCTCCCCTTAAAACAGAAATACAGTATAGGAAACAGTATAAAAGTTAATAGACTCTAAATCTCAAAAGGATTACAGAAGGATTTAGTTTGACCTCCTGCGCAATACAAGCCACAGACTACAGATGAGATGATAGAGAAAGATTTTTTGGTTTAGTTTTTTTTTATGTATTCTTTTTTTTCCACAGTGACAACATGGAAAGTGTTACTTTTAGAGCAAAAAGGGCTCTTAATGAAATAATGTAATAATTTCCATTGAAAACAAATTCTTGTCAAAACACAACTTCACTTTATAATCTTCTTCCTAATGTTTAACTAGAAAGAGAATTATATTCTTCTAAAGATTTGGTTTGATCTGGCTTGACCTCACAAATGCCTATTGAAGTGTTAGACATGAATTTAAAACACAGAGATTATTTTGGCTGAGTCTCTTTAAAAATCATGTTTATTTTGGGGAGGATTTAATTATCTGTTTGCTTCTTTAAACATAATTTCATAATTTTTTCTGATGAATATTCAAAACAAACCGCAATCATTATCCAGAGTTTTTTATTAAAGGAAGAACAGAACATCTGCTAATTCAGGAAGCCAAATAAACCATAGACAGGAGGCTTTGTATGTCAGAGAAAGACCTTTAGCTTTACAGGAATAAGATGCTTTTCCTCCGGGTGTTTGGGTAAATGAGAGCGATTAAAATTGACATACCGTTGTGCAGCCAGCCACACAGACCCAACACACAATGACTGTATTATATATTACAAGAGATACTTTATTGTTTTCATGCTGTGGATTTCTCTTAGCAGCATGTGTCTAGTGAAGACAATAATTATCCTAGCTGTCTTCATTATAGTCTTGCATAAGTCTGTCTACTTATAGTATACACAGTATATACTTCCACATACAGTATAGTCTTTATAGCCTGGAGACAGATTTGGCCGTTCTTATACCTGGAAAGCTGAAGTGAGCTTAATCCATAGGGAAATACAAACACTGGCCTTTTGTTGCAAGCCACATTATCACACTGAGTTTTGTTATAAACCACTATTTTATAGAGGTCAATTTGTGCTCAGATTGGTCTTGAAATATGCAAAGAATAGTTCTCTTCATCAGACAATCAGGCAGCGTAACTTCAGATTTAGAGAGAGGTAGCTCGTGAAGCAAAGTCTGCTGTGATAAAGGAAACTACAGGCCATGTCTCTTCTTCCCAGCGCATGTTAAGACAGACAGATACCAAAAGGTGTGGAGCCTGGCTTTCACAGGGCACATTCTTACCTCTACAGGCTGGGGTGGCTATCTCAGAAAAGTTAGGGAAAGCATCATGTAAAGGGGAAAATGGGAGTAATTAGCTCTATAATTATAGTATCTAATTATAGGTAATGATATAGAGAAAAGTTTGTACGAAAATAGCCATATTTCATTTCTGTTCATTCTCATGGTTGCCTGTGGAGCTTTCAGCCCATACCAACCATGCAGGGCTTGATCTTCCTCTAGTTTGTGAAGGTGAAAATCATGTAGACTTGTGCCAAGGAGCTGAAGCACTAAGTGAGGAACTGAGACGTGGTGTGTTGTATGGGGTCATTCTCCCCAGCATTACATGAACCCAGTGTGCTACCCAACACGCATGATGTCTGCTTTGCATGAAGTGCCTGGTTGCAAGTGACAAAAAGTGAGCAAAGGGTCTGTTTGTTGCCTTTTTTTTGATTTCTAGCTCAGGCTGCATCCTTCTCTGCAGTAGCTTCTCTCACTATCCATGGTAGTTAACCTTCAGTCTCCCCAAATTACATACCTCGCAGACATAGGAATGAACACAAGCCATGAAAGTACATTTCTGCCAGCTAGTTGTGGAGAGATGGCCAAACATTTTCTTGTTAAAAGTCCTCTGAGGTAAACCTTTATAGCTGTATGAGTCTTCTGAGCAAAGAGGAATTCCTCTGGAGGAAGGTTCCCAGTTACAGACATAGGACGCAGCAGCTAGGGAAGTGACAGAGGCTGGGTGGGGGGAATGGCGTGCAAGAGCAGCCAGGCACTAAGGTGACCCCCAGGTAGCTCGCACCACAGGCTGGGCTTGGGAGGGAGCCTTCAGCTGCAGCTGAAGCAAACACATGTGAGATACTTGGCTGCTAACCCCGGCATGTTTCTGTGGCACACACACCTCCCTGACAACCACACTGATGTTACCTCATGTGGGAGGCCGCTGTGATTATATACTAACCACACTGCGAGGAAATTATTAACCCTCCTATAATAACAGAGCTTTAAAGTGTTGCTTTTTATCACTCTCCCTGCCTATCTTTCAGCCTGTTTCAGTCCCCTGTACTTATTTAACACCATCTGTGGAGAGCTTTTCCCCTTGATTTGCAGTAACTTATCATCAGACTGTGAAATTGGTTTTTTTTCTCATCTCGGCTCTCCTGGAATTCTTCCTATTTCTGGCTTTATAGATTCCTTGTTCTGAAGTCCTCTTCATCTTGGGCACCTAGGAGACAATATGTCTTTTTTCAGCCCTTTTTTTTTTTGATTTGTGAGCTCCTAAAGATTTGAAATGAAAAGTTCATACTGTGGTACAGTGTAGTTAAGCCTGCTGGCATTAGGCTTTCTATTCATAGTTACCTTTCTCTGACCTCCTAGAAGCAGTCTGCACTCTATAAATACTGGTTATAAAGTTGTGGTTGTAGGCATACAAGTATTATATCTATTCCAGTACCCTAGTGACAACAAAGGAGACCCAGGATGCAAACATAATCAAAACCACAGAATCTAAATGTAGCATGAAGAGCTAGAAAAGCCATTCTAGCGATCATGCTCATTTTATTAGAAGTATTTTGTACATGTGCAACATATGCCTACTTTTTGAGGGAGAGGAAGAATTTTCTAATAGAGTTATGAGTACCTTTCAGATGTGTCAGAATTCAGGTGCAAACCAGGTAAGTACATATGAAGCTTCCCTGAACATCTTGATTTAAACAAAATACATCACAGAATTACTTTCAAGAAATTCAGCCCACTCCAAAGACAGAGTTGATAGAACCATCCTCAAACTCATTAGCTTCAATAGGTGTGATTAAAATGAAAATGGGAAATATTCACAGTACTAATTTTAATCACCAGCACCTTGTTCTCAGTATCTCTCCAGTACCAAGACCTATTTTCTTCAGAAAATAGCCAGTGACAAGAAACAGTGTAGTCCAAGCCCTTCCTAATTTGCTTTGCTTTGCTTGTGGACATAATCACATCCATCCATTCGCTGAACTGCCTCTTCCCGAATATCTACATATACATCTAATGCTATGACAATGTGTGGCAATTTTCCATTCCAAGAAATAACTTCATAGCCCTCAGTCCTTATGGAGTATAGAAAGTTCTATGCCAAGGCGAAATTCTCAGCAGTCAGAGGTCACAGTGTAGGCAATAAGCACACTGTTCTTCCACTAATGCCACAGTGAAATATCAATATTAGGAAGACAAGAAATATTGATTTGGTTATGCACAGAAGGATGGTGAGCAACACAGTCAGTGGGCACATGTGGTATATAATCAGGAAAATCTCCTTCCCTTTGCAAATAATTTCTGTTCACGTAGCCCTTTGCTATAAATTTAATCTTAGATAAGGAATCTGTTTCATTTCAATGATCTCAGCATAGGAGACTTTGGGTATGCCCTAGCCACTAACTTCTTCCACTTGCTTCCCATTGAGTAGGTTAAAAAATGGTCTCTACATTGCATATTAAAGATATAACCAATTTCCACCCTGATTGCAACTGTCTCTGTTTTGCCCTTTTGCATGTCCAAGTGCATCAAGAGATGATCAAGTCAGATGACCCTCCTAATGGAGAGCATGAAAATGAACTTTGCTTTAATTATTTTGATTTTATAATGTTAAGTAAAAAATTAAAAAAAATAATTAAAAAAAAGAAAAAGAAAAAGGGCATAAAAAGCTGTACTACTGGGATTTTCTACCAAATTCTGTACACCCAGGCAGTGGTCAAACTCAAAGACTGTTTTTGTTACTGATCTTCTTGGCTTTCATTAGTGAATGAGCTAATAATCCTAGAAAAATTAAGGTTTTATTTATGTTTTAGCATTTCAGTGGTTCAGACAGAGTCTTGAACTTTTATATATTGCATAGTAAAGCTCTTGTTGATGCTACAACTAGCCGTGTGGGTGCAAGATTCCCGCTGAAAGATACTTCCTAATGCCTCAAGAGTCAATGTGTTGGTATCATTCCATCTTGGAAATTGTAGAAGAGTTTACTGCATGACAGTGCGTTGAGTGAATTTGAACCTTTAGATTTTAGACTCATTTTTGGGACACTAGGAATTAACAGAAAATATTGCATGTAAATATAGGAGTGAAGGTTTGCAGTAATGCATATTTCTTAGAGCAACTTGTTAGCCTGATGTCTCTATCTTGGATGCTGAAGACTAGGCACCCAGAGTGGTTTCACAGAGCTTTTGAGCACATCCAGCTGCTC
>NW_009933654.1:9457-17877 GCF_000696875.1 Nestor notabilis | reverse complement strand
CTGAAACTAAGATTCTTCGTTTAGGGCTTGTAAGTCTGCAGTTTGGGTTCAACATTGCCTAGTCAGCCCTGCTTGGTCAATTTGATCTGTGGGCTTTCTCCTCTCTTGGTTTGTAGCTTTAACAGGATAACCAGACTGCTGATACACTTTTGTCTTTTGAAAACCAGAATAAACATGAAATGCCATCACCATGCACAGCCATAACCATCTCCCCTGCTCTTCCACTAACACAGATGTGACACAGCAGCAGGATTCTGCCCAGGCAAACCTGCCATAAACACGGTAACTTCCACTTCCTGCAGTGCAATCAAGAATGAAAGCGAGGTCTGAAACCCTCCTTATTTTCCATTTGTCATGCCAATCATCCCACTTCCTGACATCTTGAGAACAGCATGAGGGGATAAATGAATCTGTGGGGTAGCTCCAGTGAATTCCCAGGAATTATGTCATGGTTGAATTTAGTGCACTGATCCTTAGTTACAAATGCTGAGCCTGGAAAAGAAAGGAAAAACACTGGAATGTTTGAAGAACCTCCCAGTATTAGCTAACAATAATATCCAGGCTTCGTTATAATGATAACACATGGAATTAATAGAGCTGATGGTGGCTGGATTTCAGCTCCTTTCAGCTGTTATTCTGCTGACATTCCGCATTGCAATATAATTAGACATACTGTGATGGTTTTAAAGCTGAGAAGTACAAACATCAAAAAACAGCCATTAGCTGAGCATTTTCCTGTTGATCACTTTTCATCTGTAGCCATATTATCACAGTAGTTGTCTGTACAGAGTAACAGCTAATGGTAGAATCCCAGGTCTCCTTCACATCAATATGGGAGATGTGGGAGACTGCCTAAATGCTGTATTGGTGTTATTGTACATTTGTGTTTCTCACAGGCAAGTTTCAGACACAGGACTCCTTGTTTTTCCAATTAATGTTTGTTCTTTACTCTACTCTTCATCTCAGGGCAGCTTCCTGGGGCCCATGTTCAGCCAGGAGGGTTAAGTTCATAGTTAGGGAGTAATAGGAATTACAGCTCTCTGAAGGAGCCAAAGGGTTTGCTGAGGTGTGGAGGGCAGAGGGGCTGCTGTAGTTAAAAGCTGAGCTACTCTCTTCCACTGAGCATAGCTGGGGTGTTCCCTTCAGCCTCTGGATGGTTGAGGAGGGCTCAAAAGGGGCTTAAACATAGAAGCTGTTGCTGTTGCTTCAAAGTTGGAATTTGGCAATCCTTCCCCTGCATGCTGTTGCCTTGCTCCCTGTCTGAGGCAGCTGTCACAGATGCCTTGTTTTGCTGCACAGCT
Source organism: Nestor notabilis (assembly GCF_000696875.1). Taxonomy (NCBI): domain Eukaryota; kingdom Metazoa; phylum Chordata; class Aves; order Psittaciformes; family Psittacidae; genus Nestor; species Nestor notabilis. The sequence goes on along the minus strand of NW_009933654.1, from coordinate 16,576 downwards.
CCTTTGAGCAACCTTTACCTAACTGTGGATTATTGAATATGGTAGTCTGGAAGGACTCTGGGCTGGGGTGCTCCCTGCCCTGATAGCTCAGACTGATTGGCCTGTGGCTTTGGGTGCAGGTGGCCTACGAACTACTTCAAGTGCAGCATCCAAATCTCAGCACTGCCCCTAAGCAGCAGTGGGGCTGGCTTCATGTCTTACCAGCGATAAAGAAGGTAGCAAGGCTGCTGGGGCTGGAACTGCCAGACCCCTGCTGGGCCATGCTCAGCCTGCCTTGTCCTATGGGCAATGACTTGCTTCCCGAAGAGGTGCTGCTATTGCCTGCCTTTCAGCTGCACCTCTTGCCTTCAGCTCTCACCTATTCAGAGCTTTGGAGCAGGATGGGTAAGCAAACACAAAACAACATAGCCTTAAAATGTCCACTGGGCTCAAACTCACCACCATGAGAATCATCCATAGCTGGTGTTCAGACTTAGTACATGAGAGCTGCCTTTCTTTTGACCGGTGCCCTGCCTGACCAGAAGTCACTTCAAATGAAGGTTTATTCTGAAGGTTGGTGTCTCCAACAAAACATTAGTTCTCTGACTCTATCTCATGGTTTGGGTTTGGATGTGGACTTGATAATCTAAGACTGTTTCAAGGCCAACAATGCAGGTAATTATGCAGTTCCAAAATATTAAAGCAATAAAAGGATTAATGTTATGATTTTTAAAATCATAATTATGATCTGTTCTGCAAATTGCTTTTAAAGCTTCCTTAATTCCCTGCTATTCTCTTCATTTTTATTTTTTTTTTCTTTCTTTTTTTTCCTTTCCTTTGTGGTTTAGGAGCAATTTGCTCCTACACCAACATGTAAATGTCTGCCTTTGACAAAAGTAAACTGCTGATCTGGTGCATAGATTTCAGCAGTGGTTGATTTTGATTCACTAGAGCTTGGAGGAATGATGACAGATGTTAGCTCCTGTAACGGAGACACTGCATAAAGCTGCTCTGAAATAGCGGTCAGATCTATACACTTGCTAATCAAGTCACAGTGAAAGTGCTGAACTTCTCACTCCTAAAGTGTATCAGGTTTGGTGCTAGACTTCTAATTGTACCATCAACTGGCATTTTCGCATTCTTTCAGGCCTTTATAGTACGAGACACTGGAAGGTAAAAAAGATCTTGTGGATTCCTTCTGGAAGGGAAAACAGACAGCGAATGTTTCTATTTTGAAGTGCCATGATCATGAGCAAAGCTGGGCACCCCTTATTTTCACAATGAGGTTTCATATGGAGCTGAAAGCTGGTTTTACGATGTTTAGTATATAGCATATCACGGTATTTACTGATATTTGTTGATTCAAAATATGTTTCTGATCCGTTTGCTTAAGTGGTAGATATTCCTGAGTGCTGTTAGCAGAGCTATCCCTAAGTCTCTGATGGTCAGAGCACTGACACGTCACACTTACACCCCATTGTTACCACACACTTACACCCCATTGTTACCAAAATTCTCAGTGTACATGCCAACAAAATGTACTGACTTTTACCAGTGTAATGAACTGCAATCCTATTTTTGGTGCCAGTACTGCTGGACTGCTGGCCACCTGAACCTCCTGCTATGCTTTGCACTGTCCTGCTTCTTCCTTCTGGTGCCTTGCCTGAACAGAAGTGACTTTGGTCCCAGTGCAGTTTTTGCTTCATCAGAGGAAAGGAGCATTTCCAAAGGGTAGTGCTAGGGTGAAGGTCCAATGTCCTGGAGTAAGGAGGGATGGCATCACCCGTTCTGCCCTCCCCAAAAAGTCAGAGCGCAGTAGCATCACTGCACGTGGTGATAACCCAACACTTGGCAGCAGGTTTTCTGCATTGCTGGGGGTCTCCAGCACCACAGGTTTTGCCTGGATCAAGTGTGGGCACATAATCATGTATCTGTCAAGTTAGCCAAGGCATAGGATGACATTTGTGCCAGCTTTATGCTTTTATGTTGGCTTTACCCTGGCTCTGGGAGGAGAGACGTTACCTGACCTGGCACAAAGTGTGAGCAGTAGAGGCAGTGATACCTCATCTGGCATAAAACCTGTCAGTACAAAATGAAGCCATCATTTTTCTTTATTTGAATTGGCAGTGCAAGTTCATTTTGGATCAACACTTTCATCATGTCTGGCAACATTTCCGACGGAGTATTAACAGCCCTAAAGCGGGATTTACTGAGTTGTGGGACCACAGACTTACTGTTTGAGCTTACTTTGATAAAAATACAGGGAGCTACTGGGTGGCAGTTTTTACCAGGTTTCAGAACGCTCTTACCCAAAGCGGTTTTCTAGTTAGGAACAATTTCCTCCCTGAGGCAATAAACACTCTCGAAATTCCTTTCTAACCAATAAACCCCTCCCCAATACAAAAAATCCATGGATTAAAGGTTCATATGTAACTTTTGACACACTCCCCCAAATGAAACCTTTTGTGTAAATGGGAAAAAGAATCCTTTTGTGGTGTAGAAAGTCAACAAAGCATAAATCACTATTTTGTTTGTTCTGTTGCTAGACATGCTGAACAAGAAACCAACACTGGACTTGTGAAATTCTCCTATTAATCCTACTGGAGTGATTATGTTCAATCCTCTAGGGACCATGAAAAATGTTTGAACATATTCCACTGACTAAAATGTAATATTTTCCTAATTACAGTAAGGAGGATGTTATGCGCTAGCTTGAATACTTGAATTAAATGACTTTATGTAACTTTTACCTTATTTTCCAAAAAGGATTTGAAAATGGAGTGATTTAAAAACATAACATAGCTTCCGAAGAGTAGAAGGCACTGGGTAGAAGTTTAGACTTTCAATACTTCTGTTTGCTAATGAATCCTCGTGGTAAACAAGCACTCTTACCCAGTTTCTGCAAAGCACTTGCCTTTTGTTTCAGACCTAACACACTTGGCTGAATGAGGTAACGCCTACATCTCCTAGGCCAGGAATGTATTCAGATTGGGAACCGAAACAGGGTAGGAGGATAATACCTGCTTTTTGGTAAACACAGGGTGAACTTCAGCTCAGCTTCCAGGTTACTGTGCTTGGAGGAAAGAATCAGGACTGCTTGTCTGAACACAAAAAAATCACTTCATCAGTTTAGAAACTGGTTCAAAGCTGCACATAGGTGTCCTTAAATGCATTCAAAACACATTATGTATACGTAGGTTTATGTTTAAAATTAAGAGTGTCTTATGACAAAATTGCATCAATTTAAGTGAGTCAGTTAAACACTACCCTGTTCTTAATACAAGTACTCATTTAAAATTCACTCATTTAGAAGCAGGTGCTGAAGCAGGTTTCCTGAGGTAGAGGCTGAAAGGACCCTGGTTCTGACCAAGTCATCACAACCCTCTGTCAAATAAGAAAGAACCCCTTTGGACAGTGATAATGAAAACAGATCTGTTTCACCAAAGAAAGCTCCTCTGCACTCCTGACATGACATTAGAATTCAGAGTAATTTTCTTTAGACATCAAGTCAGACAAACACAATTTTCAGAAGTACATTAAATAGTATTTATTGAGTTTGCAACTTCAGGGGCAAAGCTGTAATCTCAGTCCCACCTATTGACACACTGTGGCACTGAGCCCTCATGTTCTTTCACCCATTCAACAAATGAACAGTAACATGGAACATCATAAAGAGGGGGGTTAAAAAAAGAAACCAACCCTATACCCTCAGTTTTGAAAACAGGAAACAAACTGAAGTCTTGTTCTCATTCACAAGGACATTTGCCTTCTTGATTAAACACAGTATGTTTTTACAGAAGAACAGACTTGTCCTGCTGATGTTTGGGAGAAGGTATGGGATGGTTGATGTGAAAGAAAACAAAACTATGAGGAGCACTGAGAGCTCTTCCATAAGAGCACAGTGACAGCTGGATGGGTAATGCACACTTCAGACTGCAAAGAATTCCTCACAAGAAGGAGGGATGCTACCAAATATCCACTTGGGAAGAGCTCCTCTTCTTCTGAAGCCTTTGCGTCTGGGACTGATTCTGTGCGTGCATATGGTCAACAATCCATCGAAAGCCCACCTGTAAAATCTTATGGCAGAGGTTTTCATTTTCACCACGGTGACCCTTCTGCATAGTAAAAAAAGGCATCACACAATATACACAGATCCATATCTACAGAATAAATGGCAAAAGAGGAAATTAGATGCACTGACATTTATGTCCAAGCATTAACAAACAAGATCCCTTGTGTTGATTCAGGGGTTATTCACAGCTCATTTAGGCAAGTCCTTTTCTCTGCACATGGGTTCTCTTGTTTTGCGAATGAGAGCCAGCAGAATGTCTCACTGTAAGAAACAGACGCTTGCTCTCCCTCAAACCATGGTCATGACCTTCAGGGAGGCAGGCTGGAATCTCCTAATTTTCTTCTTGAGTGCCTTTGAAGCTTTGATGCGACAGATTTTGGGCACTGGAGGAAGAGGCTTGGAAGAGGCTTGAACAGCCCCTGATTGTCTGACTGAACCCTCAGGCCAAATCAGGTCACTTTCATCCCCCTCATCATAGTCAAGGGTAAGGCTGCTACTGTTACTGCTGCCATCCGAGTCACTTTCACTGGACTCACTGTCCCCAAAACGGTTGGTTGTGAAATCGCTGACCTCCCCTTCACTGGTCTCTGCGATGGTGGAGTGAAAGAGGGACGCACACTCTGCAGAGTACTCGGAGTGGTCTGACTCGCTTTTGGCATAAGCTCCGTGGCGCTGACTCTTGGAGCGAGCCCTCATACTGACAGTGCGCAGGACACCAGCTCTCCTCGCTGGCTGCCTTGGCACACCTGGGCCAAAGCTAGTAGAGAGGTTGGCCAGGTGAGCCTTGGCAGAGATCTCCACTGTGGACTGCCACTTGCGCTGCTTCTTCTTGTTGGCTGTGTCTGCACAACCTGCTTCAAGGGGATACAGTTCTGCATTGGCAGAAGTTCTGCACAGCTCTGGCCTGGATGGCACGGTGGGGAGCCTCACCTGCACAGGCAACAGGCTAGACTCTGAGCACGACCTGCCAGTCACATCACCAGAATACGAAGGTCTCCGCACGAGGCCCTTTGTTCCGTGTGGTCTTTGGTGCTGATTCCACTCAGCAGGCATCCTGGCAGACCCATGGGACCCTCTTGCCTTCTCCATGCCAAAGGCTTGCTTCCCAGGCCGTAGTACCTTTTCACTGTTCCTCCTCTTTATCTTCACTGCCTTTGTTTTGGAGCTGGCAAACTTGACCCGGACTTGGTGGGATTCTGCAGGGACAAACTGCGCATGAACAAACTCACTCCGTGCCACTCGCTCATGACCTCCGGCGTTAGCCAGTTTGGCATTGCCACACCTTTTGAAGGGCAGCTTTCTGGGTGGGACAGCTTTAGTGTTCCAAATGCCTGGGCTGGAGTCCTCTTGGCACAGCTGTGAGCTGGATGAACTGTGCTCCGTGCTGCTCTCCGTTGCTTCTGCCAGAGGAGAGCCCCTTGCTGCTGACTTGGCAGGGTAACAACTATTCACAGCTGATGGCTCTGTGTCAGGCCGAGTGGATGGCTGTTCTTCATTCACACAGTGCATGGTCTCCTGCTGCTTGGCACATTCCCCCTCCGGCACCTCTCTCTGAAGCTTGCCTTCAGCTTTGTTACTTTCCAGAGAACTCGCTTGTTTTTCCAGCTGGCTACTGCTGCTGTTAATTTTCACTCCACCAGCGCTGGGGGTTATAATGAGTCTCTGGTGCATTGTGGCTGGCTGGCTCTTTGTTGAAACCCACTCACTGGCATCAGCCCGATTGTTCCCCTTGCATCTCGTCAACTGCAGTAATTTATTGATGTAACCCCCTGGCTTGGCCTCAGTGGTTGGCCTAGTCCTAATCAAGCTGGGACCTGTCGCACTAGGCATGGGTTTGCTGGGAGGAGCGTGGAAGTCTGCTTCTGGGGATGTCCCCACCAGAGAGAAAAGGGGACTTTGTAAAGCCACTGCATGAAGGGGGCTTGGGTAGGGATACACATCAATGCCATTCTTGGAGACTAAGTCGTTCTGGAATTTAGGGTCCACGCTGAGCAAGTGCCTGTCTCCAGCATGGCACAGAGGCAACATGGATTTGGGATCTGTCTCTTTCTGAAATCTAGTGTCTGCTGGAATGAGTCTTTCCAAGTCACCTACACAGTGGATGAAAATAAACAACCTAATTAAATCAGAGACAATTACATTCAAACTGGCGTATGCTAAAAGCGCTATTTCAGAGCGATGTGCTAGCTTTTACTAAAATCAGTAGCATGAAGGAAGAAGATAGTTTCAGTCCTCCGAGACCGCTGAATTACTTCAAGGCTTTTATTCACCTGAGCATGACGGAGATGAGAATGCCTTTTAATGCCAATAATAAAACTCATGCCTTTGCAGGAAATTTAAATTGTGCTACTTGGATGAAAGTAAATCTCTGCATATACAAACGTTACAGAATGTCACAGACTAGCAGGAACTCAACCAACTAAACAAAAATAAGGAATTATTTCTATTCCTTAGCAGAGATAAAAGGTGAATCCAACAACCAGAAAGCCTGAAGCTGAATGTCATGTAAAATTATCCAGTACAACAGATACAGTTTCTGAACACAGTTTTAACAGGTTTTAATACCAGGATAGGATAAAGACTTTCTCTGGATATGTGTCTATAACTCAGATATTCCTGAGATTTCCAGCATGCAGAGTAAAAGCTTTTTTTTTTTTTTTTAGTTGGCTAAATTTGATTTCCAGCTTTTTCTCCAACCCTTTTATATCATGTGTCACGGAAAAATCTATAGTACTCAATCAGCTGCTGTAAGAGGACTTAAGCAGACACTAGATGGTAGTGTTTCTTAACCTCTTAAATGCTGGAAGCATAGTTGTTTATTCTTTTGCATTCTGATTTAGTAAGGCATTAGTACAGAGAAGCACCCAACCCAACATTAAGACTCTTGTGTCCCATAGGTCACAGTGATGTGATTCAACTTTTCATTACCCAAAACCTCCTAACTGGATTTCTCATTTTGTTTGATAACAACATTACCAGCCACATGCCTTTCTCAAGTAACTATTTTTTAGAGTATTTAACTCCAGAAATAAATAAGCAGAGGTTTTATTAAAAGGCAAAAAATCAGG
>NW_009933654.1:3242-9426 GCF_000696875.1 Nestor notabilis | reverse complement strand
ATGCCATAATCCTATGTGTGGGTTTTTTAAAAGTCAACCTTAAGGACACAGGAAAATGGGCTAAAGAACCTTTACTTTTACAGAGAAAAAAAATCTCAGGATAACGACTCAGGCAGATGGGAGGCTGATGGCATTTATAGCCACCAATTCAGATCTCTTAAATTTTGGAGTCCTGTCAAGATTGCTGTAAGTTACACTTGACTGCTGCACCTTCCCTGCAGGAGCATCTCCTGTGCACTGAGAGGACAGGCTGTATTCTTACGTGAAACAAGACTGTTCCATCCAATCAAGTCATCTCTTAGAGCACTATGGTGCTGTATTACCTCTGGTACCAAGAGTACTGGAACCATCTGCAGTTGGATTTCTCTGTACAACAGTGCAAACTTCAGTGCCAACAAATCCTCAGCTAATGGATTTCCTGGCTGCTTCATGCTACCAGGAAACTCAATCGTCAAATCCAACCTTATATTTCACTTACAGAGACTATTTCTGTCCTGTGACTGGAAGCTTTTGAAAGACTTCAAATTTGGCGTTGTCTGCAGTGTCCTACCTAAGACATTTACAGACCTGCTACAGCAACGGTTAGGATGATGATGGTTTCTCAAACAACATATGTTCATAATGAAAATTCTTTAGGAAATTGTTGGCAGTGTGCAGTGGTGCTCTCTTGTGCAAACAAACCAGGAAGGTGTCAAAAGAATGCTGTGTTTGTGGTGTCTCAGCAAGCTTTCTGCTTGCCACTGAAAGAAAAGGCAATTGGCTTGTACCTGCAGTTACCTGTGGAGACAATCTAAGGAGAAATTTCTTCCCCTCTCCAAATGATGCTTTTCTCAAATGTCTCGCTTCCTGCAATGTGGTCAACTTTGCAAGAATTGTTTCTTCAAGACTATACCCACTACCACTCCACTACTTACGATTCTCACACTGAAGGAATTAACAGGCTGTAGCCAGGAAGAAGGGAGGGGGTGGTGGAAAAAGGAAGGAGAGCTGAAGGCGGTCTGTAGCTTCACTCCCACACCCTACTTAATGACAGCCATCCCTTTTTCTGCTACTCTACCTCCACATCCAAAAAAACATAAAGCCCCTGTGGTCTTAGCAAATTGTTGCAAGGCAGGGAAGTTTCCAACAGAACACTAAATCTGTAATCTGAACATGGAAGCCACGGATTATTAAACTCAGCTCCAGTCCCAGCCTCTGAGAAGTCTTGAGAAGACTTTGGTTTTATGCTATAATTTACCACCACAGGTTCAGGTGTGTCTGCACAGCTAGCTACATAACAAATGGTCTTTGCTGCTCCTCCAAGCAAGCCAGAGGTGAGATAGCTCAAGTCAAGAAACCGTGGGCATGACTCCAGAGTGACATGGTACTTGAATTGATGTTCCCCATGGCTTCCCTGTGTCTGTAATGCAACTGACACATATCTGGCTGGGTCACCATCAGAGCTGCACTAAGACAAGGTTGCTCTGAGGCCATGGAAGGCTCCAAAATTAGAAACGATATGATGTCACTTCACAGATGGGTAAACAAGAGGTTTGGAATATTTGTTCATTTTGTTGGAAGATATGATGCATATTCATGATTGATCATGACTGGTTCCTAGACAGTCAATTAACCTTTGGTGTCTGTTAACCCTAACATAATAATTTACGAAAAAGGGAGTAATTTGAGTCCACATTAATTTGAATAAACAGGGCAAGTTATATATATAAGTATTATCATACTCATTTTACAACAGATTGAGAAAACAGGCACTAAGTCTGGAAGTGTATCTCCTCAGATTTCTGTAAAATCTTACTCAGTGAAATGCATCACCTCTAATTTTGAATTCACCTTATATTTTTCACAAATCCCTGCTCCTTCATACAAGGTATTTCAAATACTGCAATTTTTTATGATTTCACAAGCAGGTAAATAAATTGAAAAAAAAAGGTATCTCAACATTCGGTACAATTTTAACTATCTCCTGCACTTAATATTTTTTCCACTTCTAAATTCGTATGCCCTTGTATTTGTTATTGTTTAAAAGTATCTGAGCATGGAGACAAGTGAAAGTTGGACAGTAAATGGTTTGGCTCTGGGTTTTTTATTAATTCTCACTTTGTATATTGAAAATGAGTGCTATATATTGATTACACATTGGTATATCAGGTCCTAAAAGTAATAACCAGGATTATGCCCTTCTCTTGAATGAGTATCGAGTTCTGCAGTCAATTACCTGTGGAAACTGGCCTTGGTCGGGACCTGGCAGGAGTCCCAGGAACATCTGTGCTAGCTGTAATCCGACATCCATCGCTGACATAGGTTCCCTGCTGTTGGAAGCTGGTGGTGTGCACAGTAGTTTCATCTGCAGACTTGGGTCGGTAATCAAACACAGTGAGCCTTGCTTTAGGGTGTTGAGAGGTGGGCAAGAGGCTGGTGTGGGAGGAGGAGATGGACTCACTGTACACAGAGGTACAAGAATTGGAGAGTGAGCAAGAACCACCATCACTCAGGTCATAGAAGCCTGCAGAGTTAAAATAAAGATGAAGATATTTCATATTTGCAGTAGCCAACACTCTGTAGAAGAAAAATGCAGAGAATAAATCTTCATTTGCTATGTGCCACAGGCCCAACTTTATGATCATAGCACAGCTATGGTCTAATTCAAAAACCTTTTATTGGGCTTTTGCATATTTACTTAGGCCCTGAGCCAGCTTGGCACGCACTTGCATGCTTAATTCTGAGGGTGGGATGGGGTGAAGTGCAGCACCATCACGCCCAGCTCTTCATTGGAGAACGCCTTTGAGAACTATTATGTCTTACGCTGTTGTAACTTGTGCTAGGTGCCTACAAGAACAGCTTGGATGGGAAAGCAGAATAAAGCTAGCCTGTGATCAGAGCCGCCAGGTCTTTGATAGCTCTAAGGGCAGAGAAGAGAGGCCATCTTCCCTCTCTAGGTCTTGCAATCATTGCCAGTTAATCATAGAAGTATTAAAAAAGGCTCTGGATAAATTCAAGATAGGAATTTTTATTATTCCTCCCTATATACAGCAAACAGAAAAGGAAGCTGTTTTCTTTTGAACCGTGTGTATGTGTTTAAGCGCACAAATCCTGAACTTAAAACACTCAACAGAACCTGTGTTTTTATTACCCACTCTAAGTACCAGCTGCAAATCCATGTGCTGTAAATAAAAAAATACCCAAGCATTTCCTTGTCTCACTGATGACTTAAAGCTTTTCAAAATTCTATTTAAAAAGAAGTATTCCCATTGTCCCAGACTAGGTAACAGAAACTAGTCTTAACAGATATCCTAGCTATACAAGTCTGCAGTACAGTATGCCCTGCAAATCAGACCAGAAACCTGAAACCCACTCTGTGAGAGCTTTAGTCAGCAAACTGTTGGGGTGGTTTCTCCCACTGTCTTTTAATAGTGCTGTTTCATTTTTATATAAGTGATCAAACATTCAATTGGCCAGAGCACTGCTGTGATAGTAATCTTCAAAGCCTTAATGAGGTTCAGGACCCTTCTTGGATTCAAGCAGAGCACTGACATGGATGTTCGTCTTCTTCACTTCTAGTAAGCACTCTAGCCAATTTGCCAATGGTCATTCTGCACTGAACAAGGTAGTTAATAAAACTGTCTTCTCCTCCTGCTATTTGTGGCAAAAATACCCATTTTAAAATAAAAATAATAATTAAAAAAAATCCAGAAATAATACTGTTTGAGTGTATTTTCCAACTAAATCAAGTTTGCAGGAAAATTCCCACCAGCTCTGTGTGTTCTGTGCCAAATGACTATTCACCTCAGCCATGGGGCATTGTTTCTGACCAAACAATACATTAAGTTTTGCTTAGCAGTTGACACCCTTCAGTTCTCCTAGCACCATACCACTGGGAATAAACAACCAAGTTCACATTACCTGAGCTGGGCCGGCTGTCACTATCCAGGTATTCACTGGAGCTCTTACTGACATCCAATTTCAGCTCACTTATTCGCTGGTCTAGCTGATCCAGGTGGCTTTTCAACCCGACATCCTGTCTCCTCAAACGAGACTAATTCACAAGGGAAGAAGGAGGAAATGAAGAATAATCACAGTTAGAATCTCAGTGGCAATACATGAATTCAGGCCATCTGTGCCGGACAAATTCTGCTCTCATTAAATGCTGTGCTTAGCTAGGGACTGTTGCAATTCACTCTCTGTAATGAGACTGACATAATGAACAAGTACAAAACACTCTGTTTCTCAGTATATACCATCTTCTGTCCAGCTGAAGAGTTCTCAAAACTTTTCATACTGAATATACATATTTTAACCTCTGGTTTTTTGTTACACCTACAGCAGGAACTATATCTCTAAAGAGGATGGCAACCTTTTCACTAATTAACATACTATTATATATGCAATGCATTTTGCCATACAGTGCTTCTGTGCAGAGGATGAGATAAATATTATGGAATGTCTGTATAAACTCAAGATACAACCTGCTGAAAGGAAACCGCTGTATGTAAAGGTAGGTTATTTCCATAAAAAGTAAAAGCTGCATGCTCATTTCTGTAAAACCCTTAGCTGTGATGACATGTCTTTATAGTCGAAAGGGTGCACTGCACACACTGTGACATCTATTTTGCTGAAGGTTTTCTTTGTATGTCTCGTGGTAAGACATTTCCACACATTTTATGCAAGGAGAAGGTGGCATTTGAATACTTTTGCTGTGAAAATGACTTTGTTTAAAATAAATGGTGTCTCAAGCTTGTGAGCAATCCTTCAGAAGCCACCAACAAGGTCTTTTGCCTTCTGCAATCACTGACCAGGCTGACCTGAGGTAACAGCTCCCACAGTTGCTCCCCCAGTACTTATGCTGTCAGCTTGGCGAGGCAGATGGCCAGGCGTTAGGTACCAGCCGAAGAATCACAGTTGGTTTCTGTCATGGACTTCTCACGTGGCACTTGGCAAGTTATCTAGGCCCTGTCGCTATTTAGGCAGCTTCTAATTATATCACACCTCACCATCCATCCAACAGTACTTTACAGACAGTCTCTTGAAGCTGGTTGTAAAGTTGTGCTCACAGCCCTTGAGGGGACAGGTTTCCACTCAGTAATGGCAAGAAAAACATGAGTAAGATTCTTCTTTATGTGTATGTTTTGGATTTAAAAATACAAGTGGCAGTTCTAGCAGCATTTCCAACCCCAAATCTGCAAAAGTATAATCTAGGTCCCTTAAGCTAATTAAAGTATCTGCAAATTAAATGACACACAAAGTCAAAATCAGTACGAACACATTTTTTCAATCTGCTGTCCTTGTATTTGGATTACTGAGGTTTTAATATTTGCATTTTTAGGTTTCTCCATAACTATAAACACTAAAAGCAAGGAAAGCTAAGATCCTAAGGTAAATTATTAGAAACTGGAATTTGAGGGAAAGACAGATGTCCTGATCCTCACAAGAGAACTGTTACAGCTGGTGGTGCTGCTGAGAAGAATAAAAAAGTATTTCTAGCATGCTTTTATGGAGAACTGGAGGAACATACAAGACTCAAGAAATAAAGCCCTTTTTGTTAATGCCACACATATTGAAAGGTTTAAGCTCAAAAGGCTCATTACTGCTTCCTAGGAAAAACTGTGGTGATTTTCTCACTTCCTGTTTCATATAAACAAAAAGGAAGGGAAGAACTCTATAATAAAGGAGATTTTCTATCCCATCTGAATGATGAATGCATGACCTCCTCAGTACTTCTTTATTTCCTTTATAGCAAAAAAGCAAAACCATGCCATGCCTTCTCCAATCCCACCTCCTCAGGAAATCACACAGTTTTGTTTTCACGGCTGGAATTAATTGCTTAATGATTAATGTTTTGCCAGCCAATCCCTCAGTCTGTGGTTTCTGATTAATGACAGAGAGGCCACAAGGCTCTCACGTATTCAAAGATTATTTATTATACCTCCAGGTTCTGTCTACATTTTCACAGCATTTTAAGCAATACACATGATTTACATCATCGTTTTTAACCCTTTTATGGTGTCTCACACCACTGGGTTTTCATGTTTCCGGCAGACTTTGTAGCTTTGATCTTTCACTTAACTCCTTCTGCATTCCAAGACAAGAGGCATTCCTCAAACCATTTGGATAAGGACGACTTTTCCAGTGTGTTTGCTTGAGGTTGTTATTGCTCTAATAACAACGCTAAGCAGCACCCAGAACAATA
>NW_009933654.1:0-3211 GCF_000696875.1 Nestor notabilis | reverse complement strand
CTCTTTCTCAATTCACAACATGAATTTTACATGAGACAAAACCTTGCAGGTAAAACCATCTGTTTGCTTTGGGCAATGCAGCTGTGAAGACTTCTGCACAATGCAGGACCAGACTTTCCAAATCAACTTGTACTATTGATGGCCTACAGTTTTTGAGACACAAACCTGGATATCATCATTAATTTTTCAGAAGGAAGAATACTGTCTGAAAAGCAAGTTTCTTTAGGTCAAATTGGACCCCAAATCAAGGCACCAAAATCTACAACTCATACTTGACTTCTTCTCAACTATTAATCTCTTCAGTTAAAAGGAGGGGCTGACATTTATTAGTCATAGATTAGCACCTGATAATTTTATGAATCCAACTGTATTTTGGAATGGAGAAAAGATAGCATTAATTTTATTTAGTTTCACGTATCTAAAATCTATTGTCTTTTTGTAACTGATGGTGCAAAGCTGCCAGTTTCAGAGGAAAATTAATCTCACCTATCCTAGACCCTTACTCTAGAGTAAGGTGAATTCCTTCTGGAAGCACTGCTTTCTCTCAGTTACATAAACTTTATATCAGTTTTATATATTTAAAAAAAAAATCTCTGGTTTAAAAGATGTTTTCTTTTATTTAAAACTAATAAACTAATTTAAAACTAAGGGGGGTGTGTATGTGAATCTGTACAGGGTACTGAGTGGTTAATTTGTTTGGGGTTTTTTTCAGTTTAATGTGTTCCTTCTCACATATTTATAACATTATAAGCCACCTGAAAGCTTGCAAAACAAAATAATCAGATTCAAATCATCCAATTTTTATAAACATGCTCTCTGAGAAAACAGCTGAGAAAATACTGGATGCTGCAGCCTTGGATATCTATCTACTTTTACAGTGGAAGTATCATAGATTTCTTTCTTTGTATTAGCCTGAATTTGCACCTCTTCTTTTTCCTCTGTGTCATATCATTTGGCACCTTTGGGATCACTCTCAGTAGATGGCATCACTTAATGCTGCTTCTCTTCTTCTACAGTGAGTTGATCCTGCCTACACCATGTAACTTGCAGCTGCCAGAAATGCCCCTGGCCACCAAAAAAAGCCACTGTCTGGGGCAAAAAAAGACATGACTGCTAGAGGCAGCAGAAACCCTGCAGCCTTGCTGCCTACAGCAGACTGCTGGAAAGGCCAGCTGCTGGCTGTCAATAGTACCTGTTGTTGAGGAAGAGACAAGGATGTTGGAGTAGCATTTGTTGGCTCTGCTCCACCCATTCCCACCAGTGGCACTTGATTCCTTAAGGGTACTATGTCTGCTCTTCTGCTCTCACCTCACCACTATAGGAGAAGCCCGGCTTGATTCTTTATCTGCCTTGTTTCCACTGCTGAGATGCCCTGAGCCAGCTTCAGCTGATATAGCTTCCCCATTTTATGTTGCAAGGACCAAACTTTAAGAATTAGACTGTGACCATGCTAAAGCCCAGGGCTACAGCCCTAGTTGAAACTTGGATCAAGATACGCTGCAAAGGCAAAGCTACATTTACATTGTTAATGAGTTTCTCAATCTGAAAGCTTATAGAGCAGAAATCACATACTCTATCGTCCATGGGCCAAGAACAACAACCACAAAGACTTAACACTCCCTGAACAATGCTGTGCTTTGCATTTTCTGTTGGTTTTAGTTTTAACTTCCTGTGATCATGAACAGAATTTTAAAGGGTTTTAAGTGCAGTATGCTGCTCATGAGCCACTGAGAAACAGTTTTCAGCCTATGATAGCCAAGTTCCTAGGATGTGTGGACTACTTCTAACAGGACTGTGAAAAGCCTGTTTTCAACTGGGTCTACTTTGCTGTTAAGCAGCTTTGACGTATGAACCTCTGCTCAATTACATGGTTGCAATCGCAGTGGAAAAAACCAATAAAGGTACCAGGTATGCTGGCCTGAAAAGCTTCCATCAGCCATGGGTCAATCGTTTTTTTTTTCTTTAAGCACAACTGTGTTTTTGCTGAAGAACGTGCCCATGGATTTATGTAGCTCTGAGTCATCCCTCTCAAGCTTTATCAACGCTTCCCTCCCAGGCACCCCCAGAAGACACTTTTCCCATATCTGCACTGGCACCTACTGGCGAAATCCATCCCACTCCGGCAGTGTGTGCTGTGTTATCCTCATCAGCCCAACTCCTGCATTTCTAAGAGCAACAATTAAAGACCATCTTTTTCTTCCATTTTAATGGCTACTTTGGTGCCATTGGTGCCTTGGAAAGCCTTGTAAGGTGCCAGTAAAGTCCTGACAAGCTAACTTTATATTTTCGTTTTTGAAAAATATATAAACAAATGAAGAATTAAAACACTACAGCTGACATGAAAAAAAGAACAGTCACTGTGGTCAGAGGTCATTGGGTGTTTCTGTTAACCCAGTGGCCCCAGACAGGCAATAAAAGCCTTCAGTTCTTTTATTCAGTTAAAAAAAAAAAAAAAAAAAAAAAAAAAGAAGAAATAAAGTAGACCCATTAGTTAAAATTATCAGTGACAGGTAATCAAGTTGTTGGCAGTCCACTTGTCCTGCATTTTTCACTTTAATCAAGATATGCCCGCTGCTGTGTTTTCACATGCGGTGGCTAGGTTTCCCCAAAGGTTCAAGCCAATTTTATTCTGAGATACTGCTTGATAAAGCTGCCTAAGGGAAATTAATAACGTTGCTGTTTTCACACCTGATTGGTAACTGATGGCCAAGCCTTGCACCAGTACAGGGAGGGAAAAGGCTCTGAATTAAGCCTGAGTTTACTGAAGTGTGTAATTGCCCATACTAGAGATTAAAGCCCTTTACCCTTTGATTGTTGTCTCACCTATGAAACTCATTTCAGTCACAATTCAGAATGTGCTTTTTTCTTTCACAAAACCCCTGTGCAAGCAGCCAGGGTAACACTTCAAATACAAGGCCTGGCATTCATTTTGCCTCTTTTGATCACCCAGTCCGTGGCAAGAACAAAGTTCTCTTGGACCACAAACCCCTTCCTGGCGGACTTACTCCCACCGGCACATAGGTGTGAGAAGCACATAGGTGTACACACGCACACCCGTACCAAACCCCTGAGCGCTTAGTCTACCCCACTCCGTGTCTTTCGATCACCTACTGAAGCGGCTGCTTCAGTTAAGAGCCGAGCGCCCACAAGCGTGACACATGTATTGCTGAAGTTAATCATCTGCTCCTCGGCTCCGATGAATGACCAACGC
>NW_009933653.1:5852-6408 GCF_000696875.1 Nestor notabilis | reverse complement strand
CAGGGCTGTGGCAGAGGCCTCGGAGCAGTTCCTCAGGGTGCTGGCTGAGAGCTGCCACTTCCTCAGCTCCTCCCTCAGCGAGTGCATGAAGAGGAGCAAGCAGGAGCCCTTCAGTTGGGAAGATGTGCTCGACCTCTGTGCCTTCACCGAGGGGAGCTGCCGTGTCCTGCACAGACTGCTGGAGAGGGTACGGCTGGGGTGGGGGGGGGTGGGGGCGGGGGTCCATCAGAGGCTCTCTGAGCACCTGGAGGGTTCCTAACCCTGCTCCAGGCTTGATGCTCCCCTTAATCCATCAGTGGAGTGTCTCCAGCACCCCCATTCTGAGCAGCAGTGCCCAGTGCTGCCCGGACTCTATGGATGCTGCTTTTCTCCTTGCAGTGTCTGTAGGGGGCTACAAGGATGCTGGGGAGGGACCTTCCTCAGGGGCTGGAGTGACAGGACAAGGGGTGATGGGTTCAGACTGGAACAGGGGAAGTTCAGGTTGGAGATAAGGCAGAAGCTCTTCCCTGTGAGGGTGCTGAGGCGCTGGCACAGGGTGCCCAGAGAAGCTGTGGCT
>NW_009933653.1:1553-5479 GCF_000696875.1 Nestor notabilis | reverse complement strand
GTTGGAACTATATGATCTTAAGGTCCCTTCCAGCCCAACCCAGTGTGTGATTCCCTGCCTGCCACAGATTCCTCCTGAGGGTGTCAAACCAAAGCTGATGGTGAAGCAGCTCCTGTACCGCAGCCTCCAGCTCTTTGCCAACGTGGTCTATGATGCCTTCCAGTCCTCCCAGGTACTGGTGGTGGAGGGGACAGCCCCTGGCACTGGGGTGGGTGAGACCTTTGTGGTACTGGGTGGCTGCTCCCTTCAGAGGGAACTCTGGTGGGGTTGGAAGAGGCTTCTGTGTGCGCTGTGGGTCCTTGGCAGCCTCTTGCCCCTTCCCCACAGCCATTGCAGGGCTGGCCAGGCCTGGAGCAGCTCTCAGCAGGCTGCAGGAGGAGCGTGGAGCAGATGCTGGAGGCACTGGAGGGGCTCCCCGAGAGCGAGCGAGCCAAGTACCTGGATGTCACCGGTCAGTGCATGGTGGGGGGGCACCAAACCCGGCTCCTTGGCCATGGTTTGGGTCACCCACAGTCACAGAGCTCAGGGTCTGTACCCGGGCAGTGATGAGGGGGTTCTCTGCCACACACAGGATGTGGCTGGTGGGGCTGGGCAGGGGGTGACAGTCCCTGGCTGGCCAAGGTTCTTCTGTCTCCAAGCACATCTTTAATGGTTGACTTTCCCTTGGGGCAGTGTCGTGCACCTTCAAGCTGGCATACATCTTCTACAGCCAGAACCTTCACGAGGAGGCGAGCTCCATCTGTGAACCCCTCTGCAAGGGGCTGCAGGCAGTGGATGCTTATGCATGTCCAGAGATACCCCCAGAAAGGGTAAGTGCTTGTCTGCACTTCCAGCAGTAACGGGGCTGACCTGGGCACTCGAGTCCCAGTGCCAGGGGTGCAGAGGGGAGGACAGCACCAGCTTCTGCTCCTGGAACAACCCCAGTTCTCTCCTCCAAGCTCTTCTCTTTGCCTGGGAAGGGAGCAGGAGGACAGGATGTGGGATACAGGGAGTTTGCTCCTGCGGGATGCTGACTCCTGCTCCCTGTGCTCTCCCTGCAGCTCCACAAATGCTTCAGGCTGCAGGTCGAGAGCCACCGCAAGCTGGGCTGGCTGGGGAGGGCCCTGGCCTCTGTGGAGCAGTGGCTGGGGGCGGGGACCTGCTGGCAGAGCCCATCTCCCTCTGGGTCCGAGTCAAATCCGAGGCTGGGAAGCAGGGGCACGAGGAGCTGCGCTTACGGTGAGACCTGGGCTGGGTGTCCCCAGCTCTTCCTGTGCTGGGACCATGGTGGGGCTTCTCCCTGTGAGACTGTGCAGGGGTCCCAGGGCTCAGAGAGGCTGGGGGCTTCGTGTCTCTTTGTAACCAGTTCAACACTCTACATCCCATCGTGGTTACGGATGCATGGTGCTGTCTGTGGAAGCAACAGGAATGCAGATTTGGAATTGCTGTTGGTCAATTCAATAACTGCATTAGCACTAAAACTAGCCAACAACTGAGCTCATACAGGAAACCAAATTAGACCAAGACAAATCTTGCCCTGCTCTTGGGAGGAGAGAGGAGCAAGTCCCTAGACTTGGTGGGGTCATATCCTCATCCAGAAGCTCAAATGGTCAATTTATACTTTCAAGGCCAGGGTGGACAGAGTCTTGGGTGACGTGGTCTAGTGTGAGGCATCCCTGCCCATGGCAGGGGGTTAGAACTGGGGGATTTTAAGGTCCTTTCCAGCCCAAACCATTCTATGATTCTATACTTTGAGAAGTGGAGGTGAGGCTGGAGTCAGATTCCTGGCTGTGGTCAAAGGTGGGGGAGCTGCTATCTCACTCTACTGTATTTGCTGTGTAAATGAGAGACAAGGAGAGTCTTGGCTGCATCCCTGGCACCCAGGGGCAGGACAGAACCGTGACACATCAGCATCGCTCCCTCTGCCACCCCGCAGGACCCACATCAGGGTCCCGCAGCTTGTCGCTCCCTTCAGCACATCTCTCAAGGCCTTGGGCCTCACCCTTACACCCACCTACAGCTCCCATTTCCCCTAGGACCCTGAAGGAAGGCTTGGAGGGGCACAACCTGGGTGCAGAGACCTTGGTGCCCATTCTCTTTGCGGAGCTGAAGGCCTACAAGAGCATGCGGGCTGACACGGGGCAGGAGCGCTACAACGTGCTGTGTGACCTGCTGGAGCTGTGCTCGGAGGAGAGCGGCCGCCTGCACGAGCGAGCTGTTGGCCTGACAGAGCTGGCCCAAGTGTTGTGCTACCACAGCTACTGCCAGCAGACTGACTGGTGGGTACACACCGGTGGCTGGGGTCACCTCCCAGGGTCCCCAAGGAGCAATCGAGGGCCCTCAGGGGGAGTTGGAAGCATCTGGAGTGTTACTGCTCTGACTCTGCGCTGTTTGGGGTCCCTCCCCTCAAAATGCTCAAGGGGTTCTGTGGGCTGAAGGCAGTTTCTAACCCTTCTCTCTGGCAGCTCCTCCCTGGACTCTGTCAAGGAAGCCTTGAGGCTGCTGGAGCTGGTGCCCAGGAGCACCCAGAACCAGGATCAGCTCCTTGATGACCGGGCGCAGGCTCTACTCTGGCTCTACATCTGCACCCTGGAGTCCAAGCTGGAGAAGGTGCGTGGGGGCAGCAGAGTGAGGCTGTGGGATGCAATATGGATCTGGATCCAGATCTGGAAATGCCCTGGGGGCTCCGTGCACCTCCTCAGCCATGCTGGCAATGCTCAGCTCCGCACCAGGGCCACCAAATGCCACCCGGACCTCACTGGAAAGCACACGGTGATCTCATAACATGCTGCATTCTTCTTCTTCTCTGCAGAGCATAGAGAGGGAGCAGAGAGCCAAAGCTCAGGGGCTGAGGAACCTGGACGACTTTGAGCCCAATGATCTCAACTACGAAGGCAGGCTGCTGGAGGACAGGTTCCTGTATGACGGCATCTCCTTCAACCTGGAGACAGAGACTGGTGAGGACGCTGGCGCCTTTGGGCCCTTTGTGAAGAGGCTTTGTCTGGAAGCACCTGGGTTTGGGTCAGGGTGTCTCAAACCTGTGGTGTGTCCTCAGCTCTGGCCAAAAACCTGGATGATGCCTTCACCTTGTGGAAGCAGCTCCTGGCAACGCCGGGGGTCCCGGCTGTGCGCAGCGCTGAGCAGACTGCAGCCTCCCTGCGCCTTCTGGCTGCTCTCTACAGGCTGACGGGGCAGGTAATGCTGCTGGGGAGGGGCCTGCTGGGCCACCAGCCTCCCCAGGCTCACAGAGCCCCTCTGACCTGGTCTCTGATTGTAACTGGGGGAGGGTTTCCTGCCCCGCAGCCTTTGCAAGCCCTGGAGAGCTACCTCCTGGTGAGAGCACTGTGCACTGCGCTTGGGGACAGCCTGGGCACAGCCAGCGCCCTGTGCCAGGTCACCAAGCTGCTCTTCCAGCTGGAATGCCCCAGCTCTGCCCAGGTAAGTCTGGCAGGGAGGGAAGGGGCCAGGGGGTGAGCTCAGCCGATCCCTGCGGCTGCAGCCCTCATCCTGCTGTGGTGTTTTCCAGCTTTTCCTGGAGGAGACAGAGTCCTGCCTGCAGAGAGCTGACAGCAGCGCCGATTCCTACGTGGTGCTGCAGCAAAGCTGCCTCCTGCTGCGCAGCCGCCTGTGCTGTGTCACCCACCGGGTGAGGCTCCTGCAAGGCCTCCTCTGCCTCAGGAGCAGTGTTGGAGGCCAAGAGGAGGCTGCAGCAGCTGCTGTGTCCTCAACATGAGGACATGGAGCTGTTGGAGCAAGTGCAGAGGAGGCCACGAGGATGAGCAGGGGCTGGAGCAGCTCCTGTACAAAGACAGGCTGAGAAAGCTGGGGCTGTTCAGCCTGGAGAAGAGAAGCTGCGTGGAGATCTCACAGCAGCCTTCCAGTATCTGAAGGGGGACTACAAGGATGCTGAAGAGGGACTCTTCGTTAGGGGCTGTAGTGGTAGGGCA
>NW_009933653.1:0-1506 GCF_000696875.1 Nestor notabilis | reverse complement strand
AGGGTGTTGAGACACTGGGATGGGTTCCCAGGGACCCTGTGGCTTCCCCATCCCTGGCAGTGTTCAAGGCCAGGTTGGACACAGGGGCTTGGAGCGACCTGCTCTAGTTGAAGGTGTCCCAGCCCGTGGCAGGGGTTGGAACTGGAGGAGCTTAAAGTCCCTTCCAACCCAACCCAGTCTATGAGCTCTGTCTCCATACCTGTGACTAGGGACTTTGGGCATGGAGACACCCTGACCCACACATGGTGACTCTTTCTCTGCAGATTGAAGAGGGTCTCGCCCTGTTGCTGAAGGTGCTCCAGGACATGGCTCTGCAAAAAGTCACAAAGGTCTGGTACCTGCTGCGAGCCCACGTCCTGCAGCTGGTGGCCACCTACCTGAGCCTCCCCGTTGCCCGCCTCTTGCCGGAGCTCCGGCAGCAGATCTTTGAGCAAGGTGAGCTGCTGGGGGATGGTTAAACCCTCCTGGTGAGCACCAGGCTGGCAGGAGCCACGGGCAGAGCTCCATGCAAATGTTTTACCTTTTGGGCTTCTCCAAACCAGTCCGTTTGGGGTGAGGAGAGGGGATCTGCTGGGGCTGGGGAGGGTCGCGGTCGCTGCTGATACCCAGAGCTGCCCTCACACAGGGTGGAAGACACCCAAGACAGCTCTTGTTGAAGCCCAGAAGCTCTTGCGCAGCATCATCCTCCTGCTGATGGGCAGCAGTGTGCTGGGATGTCAGCCAACAGCATCTGATGGCCACTTTGTGGATTATGGTGAGTTGGGCATCATGTGGAGCACAACCCACAAAGAGTTGGGCTCCTTGCCTGTGTCTCTATGAGGAGCAGCTCTGGTGACCTTCCTGTCCTGCCTTGCAGGGGACAACCTGCTGCTGAAGTGGCAAGTGTTGGCTGATGTGCTGGCCTGCTCAGAGCACCTCGTGGCTCTCCTCAGCAGGTTGGAGGTGGTGTGTAAAGCCAAAGCCTTCTGCTGGGAGGCCGTCAAGCTGGCCATGAAACTGCAGGCCACACGGTGGTGAGCTGGCCGTGGAGGGGGAGAACAGCCCGGCCCTGGGCTTGGGGGGTGCTTGGTTAGGGATGGACCACAGGGGGGACGTTGGTGTCTGAGCCGCTTTGGGGGGGGGCTGGCCCTGGTGGGAAGGTTTGGCATTTTCTCAGCTTGGTCCAGAGCAAGCATCTGCTTTGGGGAACATTATCCCATGAATTCATCTTGCCAGGTCAGATGTGGGCTTGTTCCTCACTGCCCACCCTGGCCCTGAGGGCTGGTTTCCCCTGTAGGTGTACTTCCTTCCTGGTGCTGAAGGCCCAGCTGGAGCTGCAGCAGAGTGAGCTGGAGCTGAGCCACTTGGACCTGCAGCAGGCCCTCTTCCTCCTGGAGCCTGACAGTGGTGAGTCCCTGCTCCGGGCTGGAGGAGGGCAGTGGGGAAGGTGAGCCCCAAGCCTGGGCAGCTCCAGTTTGGGCTGGGCTGAAGGATCTGCCTTGTGCAGATGCTCCTGCTCAGCCAGGA
>NW_009933652.1:1308-1559 GCF_000696875.1 Nestor notabilis | reverse complement strand
GCCACCATCATTGGGTCCCCATTACCACCATCAGTGTGTCCCCATGGCCACCATCATTGGATCCCCATGGCCACCATCATTGGATCCCCATAGCCACCATCAGTGTGTGGTCCCCATGGCCACCATTGGTGGGACCCTATAGTCACCATCAGTGTGCCCCATGGCCACTATCATTAAGACCCCATGGCCAATATCACTGACCCCTACAGCCATTATTGGTGGGGCCCCATGGCCACCAGCAATGAGAACCC
>NW_009933652.1:550-1121 GCF_000696875.1 Nestor notabilis | reverse complement strand
CAGCGGGTAGAGCGCGTAGAGGTCGCGGCACAGGACAGAGAACTCATCGCGGATGAGCAGCTCGGCCTCCTCGCCCTCGCCCTTGGCCTCCATGCGGAGCTGCTCCTCCTCGGCCACCACCTTGCCTGCCCTCTTCTTCAGCTTCTCCATGGTGGGGATGAAGTGGGAGCGCAGCAGCTCCGGCTTCGCCTTGCTCACGATGGGCTGCGCGAACACTGCGGGACGGGGCCACCACCAGCAGCTCAGGAACCACCCATGGCCACCACCATCATCCCTAACCCTAGACCAACCCATCGCCACCACCACCATCCTTAGACCAACCCACGGCCACCAGCACCATCCTTAGACCAACCCATGGCCACCAGCACAATGTCAAGACCCATTAATGTCCACTGCCATCAATCCAAGATGCGCTTAGGGCCACCAGCATCATCTCAAGACCCACTTAGGCCCACCACCATCATTCCAAGACCCACTTAGGTCTACCGCCATCAATCCAAGATGCACCTGGGGACACCTGCATCATCTCTGGGACCATCCATGGCCACCAGCATCATCTCAAGAACCACGC
>NW_009933652.1:0-231 GCF_000696875.1 Nestor notabilis | reverse complement strand
ACCCCCCCACAAAACCAAACCGCCCTTCGGGCCACCACCATCAATCCAAGATGCCCTTAGGGCCACCACCATCAATCCAAGCCCCTCTTACGTCCCCCCACGCACCCGCCAGGCGCTTCATCCAGGAGGCCTCGTCGATGCCCAGGTTGTTGACCACGATGCGCAGGATGTTGCCCAGCAGGGTGTTGAGGTGGTGGCTGGTGACGGCGGTGGCGCAGGGCCCCGCGGGCA
>NW_009933651.1:41200-48977 GCF_000696875.1 Nestor notabilis | reverse complement strand
GTTTTGCCCAGATCTGCACAAGGGCAAACTTGGTGCCCCAAGGCACGTGCTCAAAGACCGTGTTGTGACCAAAAAACAGTGGAGCGGAACAGAGCTCAACACCAGGCCCCAAAATGAAAGCCTTCGCCAAAGTGGAGTGACTCACGCTCCTGAAAAGCCCCGATGTTGAAAAGCCCCGAATTAGAAAAACCCCATCAAGTTATTCATTGATAGTTATTTAGTCAGCTGCATAACGGTGAGGTATGAGCCATGCACCACTGAATGGGTGCTCTGCAACAGGCAAAGTCTCCATCCCTGGGAAGTCATACTCAGCTTCTACGGACCCAGCGGTAACCACGTGTGGTGGTGCTTAATAAGAGCACGACCGCTCACAGCAAGAGGAATCCCACTGCCAGGTCCAAACACTTGAACAAGGTCCTTCTCACCTGCCCGTGCCCTCAGCCTCCGCTCTGGACATCACTGCTGCTGTTGGAGGCAGAGCACCATTCCCACCAGTGAGAGTGTAAAGCCCTGAGCAGGAACCAGCGCTTTGCCTTGCTGGGACAGTGCAGCACCCAGACCCGTGCATGGAATCCCATGGAGACTCCCAATTCCCCTGGGTTTGCGGCCTTGTTTCACGTGACGCTACACAGCCTGTGTTCAGACTGACGAGGGCCTGGCTCTGTAGTGTTTCAAGCACATAACATCAAACTTGTGCTGTTCCCCAAGCGTGGAGCTGGGGTCAGGGGCTCCAGGGGTCTGAGAGTGCCCCGTTTTGCACTGCACTGTGCAAACCGATGTTGTTGCTTGCAAAGTCAGTAACGTTTGTGCGTGCTTACTAACTGCCTCACCCTTCCAACCTGTGACTGATCATTTCTTCTGGGCACATTTTTCTTCCCTTCCTGAGAACATCCCCCCGGGGCAAGCTTTAAGTCGTAATAAAAAGCAAAGGAAATCAGTTGAACCCACTGCTTTCCCTAAGCACGCCATGCGGACACAGCACCCCACCAGCCCCCCTGCACGGCTCCTAGCAAGGAGACACCATCTGAAACCCAAGCTGCTTTGTGACAGTGAGGTATGGCCCACATGCCCAAGGCATTTTTTTGTGCTCTTTCTGCCTTGCTGAGTGTGCAGATTCGTGTGGGCTGCGGGGCCATGAATCAGGTTGAAACACTGCTGGGCTGCACACAGAAAAAATACTGGCCACAAAAAGCCCTTGGAATTAAACTGTCACTTTATAGGTAGATGATTCCTTGCAGTGCCAACCTCCCTAAAACTTCATGTTATACCCTTTATAGCTGTGTCCTTGGCTGTAGCTCCTGGCTTAGCCTGGAGCCTTACCCTTACTGGTGCAAATGAATGAGAAGGGAGCATTCCCTGCAAAAACATGCTCCTGAGCCATCAGATGGTAGAAGTCATAAAACTGGACTTTTATGCTGGGTAACAGCTGGATTAGAGATGCTCCAACATCTTTGTACTTAATAAAAGTCCCTGGATTGCTGTGCATGAAAAATAAATCACATCGAGGTGCTAGGTCTTAAAGTGAGCTAGAGAAGATGGAGCACAAGAAAGTGTAAGGCTGAGGGAAATTCAGCATTAAGGTAGTTGAGCAGAAGGCTGATGGTGAAGTATGGTAGGGTGCTCTTTGGGAATAGAAGGCTTTGTGAAAGGTCAAAATTAGCTTGCTGGCAGGCAGAAGCAGTGTAAAGCGAACCCTCTGGCCCGGGAAGCTGAGCACTGGGCTTCTTGCTCTCTGTTTCTGTTCAACCAAACCAAAGGACTGGCTGTAGAAGACCAGCCTAAGCTGTTCCACTTGCCCCTTGCCGAGGCTCTTCCTTCTTTGTGGCCACAAAACCAGCACAATGCAAGCAAATTTCCTCTGCTGGAGAGCGAGCAAAAGGCTGTGTGCTGAGAACCTGCATCCCCCCCAGTCGCACAGTCCCACTCCTGGCAGGCAGGACTCACTTGGGGTTCTGGCTGCAGATGCTGTGCCAAAAGCTGTGTCCGCTCCACTGAGTTGTGTGTCTGCAAGAGAAGGCACAGCTGAAGACACTGGCACTACAGTAGCTAGAGGCAGCATTGATCAGGCATCCATGAGAAGTCTGGCACTGTTCAGGTGTTGGCAGAGTATTTCCTGGATCAGCGGATTTAAAATGGCACTGTAAAATAAATGTTAAAATCACATGAAAACGCCACTGCTCAGTCATGTATCCTGCCTGGTTTTTCTTTTTCTTTAAAATCGGGCATCCCTAAGGCTATGAGATACGTAGCCAGCATGAGTGTCTGTGGGAATCCAGGCTTGTTACCAGCTAATCAAATACCCAGTGTGCTCTCTTGAAATAGTGCTTTCATGGTTTGGGAGGGGGATGTACAGCTAAATGGGGTGGACACTGGGAACAGGAAACATAAAGCCACTGTAGCTAGTAATCCAGTTTGACAGCCCACACAAGTACACTAACATGTTGGTATAACATGCTGATGGAGCAGATGGAGAAAAAACACCAACACAGCTCTGGCTTACAGGCATCCGCAGCCCAGAAATGGAAAACAATTCTCATGATCCAAATCCCCCTCCGTTGCAAGGCCTAGTCATTCCTTGTGCTTTACAAGCCATAGGAAAACTCTAAGTGTAATATATGTAAGGTTTTTGATTGCTTGCCACGTGCTCATGAGCACAGAAGCTGACTAGGCCAGCCTTTTCCTTCCCTGTTTAACGTGGTTGGGCAGGAGAGTTCAGAGCTTTGCAGAGTGTGAAATCACTGTTTCAAATGCCTGGGGATGCCAAGGCAGGGAGCAGAACTCCCACAGATCAGGACTTGTTTATTATGTTAAATAACCATTATGCAGTGTAGGGTGCATTCCAGGGTGTGAGCTTTTCTAGCACCTTGAAAGCACTTCCTCAATACTCAGGGACTTCTCTTTCCCCCCAGTAACATGTGTCTGGGTCTCTGTTGTATGCACCACCCTCATCTCCTCTATCCGACAGCTCTGCAAGTGCCAACCTGTTCATGTTTTGGGAAGTGTCTTTGCAGAGCAGTCCTGCATCAGAGTGAGTGAGGCTTCCTGACTGTGCCACTGCGCTCCAGGTGAGATCTGCGGAGGAAAGCAGGAGTCACAGCTCTGTCGCTCCCGTTTCTTCTCTCCATTCACGCTGCAGATCCCGGTATTTTTAAGGAACGCTCATTGGAAAGGTAATGGCAGAGTCTGACTAATGCTGTTTCTGGTGTCTATTAAAATTATTGAATGACTGAGATGTTATCTTCCAGGCAGTCAAAACCTCCTCTGACTTTACAACCTTCTCTCTTGCTTCTCATCCCCCTTTTCTGTCATGCTTTTGTCTTACAGCTCAACTCTGCGATTAAATACCACAGGTTGTAGGCACATGAGTAATGAAATTACTTGAGAAGACAGACCTGATGTCTTAATGCTTGTAGCTTCCACCAATTCTCTTAATTCTCCTGTCTTCTCCCAGGATTTTAGAGATGGACTGATTAGCATCCCTAAAATGGTTTAAAAGCCAATAGTTCTGTATTTGATAGCCAGTAACTTCAGTACAATGACCTGGGTAAGGGAAGAACCTAGACTGAATTAGATCTGTTCAGGTCCTCAAATAGAAACCTCACAATTACAGCACAAAACTTAAATGAAGAATTGTCAGTGGGGCTCTGCTGCTGCAGTGACCAACCCTGCATGGCTGCAGTGACCTCAGCCTGTTCTCTCACCCGACAGCCTGATTTCTGAACTTCTCCAACTCCAGCTGGCTTCAGTCAAGTTGGGATTTGAATTTTCTATGGAAAATACTGCCCCCAGTTTCCAAGCCAGCAGAGAGCTTATAGACCTTGGACAGAGGATTTTATGTCTGAGTTCCTAGGAAATGGGTGCTCAGGGTTTATTCAGTCCTAAAGGGGGTTAATGGATGCTGAAGATGCAGGTGACATTAGACTAACTGGCCATTTTTGAGCAGTGATACTATGGTCACAGGTTTGTGTGCAGCTATGGATATATAGCATGAATCACTCATCAGCCTACACCAGTATACAAGAGCTGTGTTAGACACTCATGTACAGTCAGAGTAGTTTGATTTTATTTAAAATGGAACTTTACTGCACAACCACCATGGCAGCAACAAAAACAAAATACAGATAAGATGGCTGGGATAAGAAAAATATATACTACTTTGTAACTTCTGTAAATGCTAGCCTGCTTAAACAGCTACTACATCCACTTCCAGGTGATGGTGAAGGGTATTTGAACGTGACCCAATGCACAAATCAGGGTGCTAATACTGTGGGGTACACTTCCCAGCAGCTAACGATCTGTTATGGTGATTTGAGGTGAGACCAAAAGCTTTTAAACCAGCTGGATATTAATTCCAGCAACTGTGCATCCAAAGGCCATAGCCGCTCATTCAAACCATGAGGAAACCATTAAGTAATCCCCTTTATAGAGGCCAGTGGGCAATCTCACATTGCCTCTTACAGGGGGTTTGAGACTCCTTGCTGGGCAGGTCTTTCTCTCTTGCTTTGAAATACATTCTGCTGAAAAGGGGAAAGCAAGGTAGGAATCAATTAGCCATTAAGAAATTATATTTGGTATTTAGGTTTTTTTTAGAATGGAAACCTGAATAAACCAGTAACAACTCATTTGTTTTCTTAATGAGTGCATAACACAATGTAAAGCACAAGAGTTATCAAGCAGGATTCTCTTGCCACAGAACAGGTACAGCACAGACACTAGGATTTAAATTCCCTTCATGTTGTCTTCCTGCCTTGAAAATCGACCTCTTTCTCATGGGAATTGCTTTTAGCTCCTGTCATCTTCCCTCTCCTTGCACAGGCAGAAAGTGTTGATCAGCTACTGGGAGAGGACTATGGACACTTCTGCTCATGCTGTATGTCCCTGCATGGACACTGCCTGCAGCAAAAATCCACTGCAGGTCTGAGCAAGCAAACACTGGGGCACAGACGACTTGGGGAAAGCAGAGACTGATTTCTTGTGCTCTGAAACTGAATACATCTGTCCACAGTTTGGATCTCCGAGTCATGCAAGTCTGCTTTTATAATCAAAAGGAAATAGGCATAAAGGAAACAGGCATGTCTGGATTGACCTCAGAGTTATCCATATAAAACACAGCATCTGTATTCAGCCTGTTTCTCTGCACGGGCCAGAAAGGAACCTTAAGGTGACAAACTCATATCTAGACACAACTTTTAGTTGTCTTCCTGGATCTTGCACTTCATGGGATATGAAGTAACTGCACCTATAATACTGAAAGTCAACACTCACAGGTTGGGAGCAGCTCAGCAAACCCACTTGGCTCCCTCAGCACATACCTCAAGCACAGACAGAGAGTTAAGTCTGGAATTCCCAAGTCTAAAAGCTACAATTAAACCTCTGTCAGAGGCTTTATATCCACTAATCCTCCCCATTAACTGTGAAAACCCATCTCTTGGTCCATTTCTTTGTGGAATAGATGTTCTTAGCATGTCTGGGATGCTCTGCTACATGAGCGAGACCCAGCTCCTCTTTTCCCCCAATTTGTTTTCTTATCTTCTGTATCTTCCAATTTACCTGTCATAAAAGAAATCCCAATTAACCACTGGGATATTATTGCAGTCACGTTTCTTCAATTCCATTACTATTTCTTAATCCAAATCCATGTTTGCACTCCTTTCCCTCCCTTCCACATCTATCAGAAAAGTCCTCTGATGTCTTCAGAAAAGTCACAGCAGAACAGTTTTCCTTTGAACAGGCTCCTGACAAAGCACCTCTCCCACAACAGCTCTGGTCCTGCTCTGTCCTCTCATAGAGCTTTCCCCTGTCCATTAGCATGAGCTCTCTTGCTCCAGAGAAAACAAGTACAACCTTTCCCTCAGGTGTGGCCTCTTCATCAGATACTGAATGAGTTGCACCTTTCTGATCCCTTATCTCTCAGCAGTTGCTCCCTACAGTGGTGGTGATGGTCTTGCACTCTGGCCTTAGGGCAGCCTCTTCACCAGCCTAGCGAGCTGCCTGCCATGCTTGGAGAGTGGCATCCCCTTCTCCCTTTTAGGGTCACTGCATTCATCTGCCCCACTGAGCTGTGTAGGGGTTAATGAATTACTGTTTATATAGCTCTTTGAAGATGAAAAGTGCAATGGAAGGGCTCTGTTATTGTTACCATGTATGAAGAGTTCTGTACCAAACCCAAGTGTATTGTGTTTGGCCACTGGATGTCACAGCTGCTCAACGCACAATGCAGCTGAAATAAGAAAGGAAAAGGGCTCGCCCAGCAATGGGCAACAGCCACATTTTCAGAACCCTTATTTGGTCTGTGAAGACGGGTTGGTTGTTGAGGGGCTTGGGGTTTTCTCCTGTGTTTAGGCACTGCTAACATTGAGTTTCAGAGAGACTGAGCAGCAACTCTGCTTCCTCTGCATGTTATTACATTGGGAGATCAGGAGCAAAATGAGTATTTTTAGGGAATGATGTGCAGATATGTATAAAATGCTAATAACAGTGTGTGAGAAGGTGAACAAGTATTTGCACAGGCTGACAAGCTGTCTTGTCACTGAGTTATTCCTTCTTTACTCTACCACCACCCATTCCACAAAACAGAGCCCCGGTATGATGGAAGAATGTCTCCCAGGCCAGCTCTTGGCAGCACTCCTTTGACCCCCACACTCAGGCCATGTTCTTATGTACCTCACACTAAATACAGAGGGAAGATGGACCCTTCCTGATCCTTCCTGCACATTTTGGGTTTATTTTCCAAAGTCTCAAGTAGACATCCAGAACATAACTTCACATAAGTCACATAAGTGATGTAAGTCACTTTCAGCAAAGTCTGTAGAGCAGAGTTACAGAGACATTACAAGAACTGTAATTACATTTCCTGGAAATGAGAATGAAGAGGGATTATTTGACCATGTTCTCTTCTTTTTATAGCATCACATTGTCCTTTTTGCCACCTTGGGGAAATGGTGAGCAGTGAGGTGATAACCACCCCAAAAGTGATGCGAGCATTAAAGAGAGAAAAGTGTTTTAAGATAATCCAAGAGCTATAGCTATGACTAAGAGTAATTGGCTAAAACTGAGCAAAAGAACATTTAGGTTGACAATGAACTGCAGGTAGCTAATGCTGAGATCTGTTAGACCGTGAAATGGAATTTGCAGAGGAAACCTCTCTGCTTTAAAATGGGCAAATCCTGCTCTTAGGAACACTGGCAGTAAGCCTCTGGTGTCTATCCCTGACTCCCTCAAAGCCCATTTCTATCACAAAGCTTCGGTAGAATCAACAAATGTGTCTGTTTATGGTGGGAGAGGGTGAATTTAGCCAAGCACATCAAAATATTATAGAAGAGGAAGGAGGCCTAAAGGGATTGTGTGAACTGGAGAAACGAATTCTAGTGCTTTGACTTCTGTGATCTCTCTCTGTAGCTGGAAACCAGGGGGCAAAAAGGGGGAGAAAAAATAAAGCATAGGCAAAATTCAAAGAAGCAAGGGCCAGTTTTGGATGGGAGATATAAAAACATTACAGGTATTGTTGAATAGAAGGATGTCATGTTTCAACAGCTATTGCCAGCTTTACTCATGGGTTTGGGCCTACCAGCACTAGCTGCTTTTTGTCGTTATAAAACTTGTGTAGGCTCATTCATCCAGCCTGAGTTCAGCAGAGAGAGCTCTATTTGAAGAGGTTTTGGACTCACTTACGAAAACCCAGATAGCCTGATTGAAGGCAATCTGTCCATCTTACCTCAAACAGCCTGCTCCTGGTCAAATGTTTGTTGGCTTGGGAGTGAGGCAGCTATTACTGCAA
>NW_009933651.1:20693-41169 GCF_000696875.1 Nestor notabilis | reverse complement strand
CTGCTGATGCAGGGGGAAAGGAGTTAACCCTTTCAAGTTCTGGGTCAAAGGAGCACTAAGGTATTGAGCCAGCTGCTTCGATGCAATGGTAAGGTTTTAACGTGGCTACCAATACTTAGAATGAATCTGAAAGTCAGACTTGAGCTGAGGTTCAGGCCAGCGAGGACAGAGGGAAAAGCCTGGGAGAAGCAGGGCTTAAAAGATAGCAAAGAGTCAGGGAAAACTGTAGAGATAAAAGTGAAGTGCATGGAAGCCAGTGATGTGGGCTAAAAGGCTTATTTCCTAATGTAGTCGAGGGCAGAGGATGAAGTCTGTGTAACTGCATGTGTGTGAAAGCAGCCTGACTTTGTGAGGAAATCATGCCAAGAATACTCACAGCTGAGATAAGTTGACATGAGTTTTTCCCACAGGCCAAATTTGGGTGCAGAGATGAGTCCTCTTCGATCTACAGTCTTCTTCACCTGTAAAACACCAGTTCACTTCAAGCACGGTCCTGCTGATACCTGGAGTTCCTGGGCACTATGTCCATACTTCTCTCCAGCAATTACATTGAGGTAGCAAAAGAGATGACTTAACAAAGACAAGCCTCAAGCCAGCCAGGTGTAATACCATAGACACTAAAAAAGCTACAGCTCCAAGAACCTATAAGCAATGCTAGATGTGTGCAATACTTCATAGAGGAAAAGGTCTCCTTCTGTCCTTATTCTCCTTCCTTATTATTCAGCTTGGAGTTAGAAGCTTAATATTCAAATACACTTAATGAATTTAATTAAAACTATTGTTCTGTCCTAACTCCAAAACAAATTCATACTTGGTGCCCTTAGTAAATCTTCTCCTTAGATTGCTGTGTCTTGCAGAGTAACCACTAGTTTGGGAGAAGCTAACTTGAGCTAACAGAGATGTTGGTTTTGGCTCTGCTGAGCACCCAGAGCTCCTGCTGATGGCAAGAGAAATGTCACAATTCTAGCATGTTGCAAAAGCTCCATTAAAAATTAATTCACTGTCATCTCCAGTTTCCTGGCGCCAGCATATTCCCAAATGGGCTTTATTTCAAATCCTTTGTGCAGACTGGGCTGGCTGATCGATAAAACACAGCTTGTCCCTAAATGACAGCCATTCAAACACTCTTGGCACACACAGGCAGGAAGGGTGACAGGAGGGATGCTGTGGTGCAAGGGTGACCTCCTCTTCTTGACTCCTTTTCACAGCCTCCTGTGCTGCTGTGTGGAATCCTGGAGTATGAACAGTATAAACCCCCAAAATTTCTCCCTCAGCTAATTTCAAAGCCTATTTACCCAACAGGATACACAAGGATTATGAAGTGCATTGCAGGGCATGTTTGATTAGTTTAGTCCTTACACAGTTCAGTGCAACTGTCAGAATAAATGACTTCTTTAGGGAGAGAGGGGAAAAGACACACATTTGGTTAATCACCGATATTACAGCAGTAGTAATTCCAAAGATTAAATATGCGCAGCACAGACCAGCAAACCAGGAAAGACCTTTTAACATTAACAATTTCCTTGCAAAGAGTAAGATTTTGAATAAACCCCCTACTTTTGTTCTTCAGCACAGCCTAATCCTAGTAACCCGAGTTCACATCTGAAACTCACTTGCAGCTCTTATTGTTGAATTGCTGTTATTACACACCCTGTTGCTGAAAATCATAACTGCAAATGTCATTGCAAGTGGCAGGGATACTGCAAACAGAAGTGCTGAGATTTCACTGATGTCAGCTTTCTTGCCAAGTGCTTAATATTGCTGCCTGTCAGCCACAATCAACAGCAAAGTTGTACTGTGTGTGCTAAGTACTAGGTGAAAATTCCATTCCTGGGGAGATTTCTGCTCCCCTTTTGTTCTTAAAGTGGGTTTAGGGTTTGAGAGGCTGGAAAGGGCTGTTGCGCACTCTGTGTCATTCTTAGAAGGGGGAGAAAGCTATTCAAAGGGAATGACATTTGCCTAGTAACAGGATACAAAAGGCAGGCAGAAGATCCATGGCCTGTTCCCTCATCTGCTGAAATTACTCTTTTACTGGATCTCGGGCAATTATTTGCTCAGGACACATTTTTAAGGAAATCAAGTGCCTGAAGATGTGCAGAGCAGCTCCTGTAGTCCAGAAGAGCATTTGGACATCTGATACCTCCTAGTTCTTATCTGAATTCCTGTATGGTTTTAAAAAGCCTTCAGGGTTTCAGTATCTTGTGTCACGTCTGTATCCTTTCAACAGCCTAAATGTTTTTCCACAACTCTGAATTTTCCAATGGTTGCAAATCTCTCCCATTCAAAACTAGATTTTCGGTGACTGGGGAAGGTGTTGAAAGCAAAATGCTTTGAAATACTAAGTTATAAGAGCATTTTTCAACCTGGCCTCAGAAGCATAATTTCAAAGGAGCTAAGTGTCTACTATTTTGACTTCTAGTAAGAGTGCGAATGCTCTGCACTTCTGACAACCAGTCCCTTCTGCCTTAGCTCCTTCCTCTGTGTAACAAGGAAACAGTTGGCCACCTCAGGACAGTGTTTGGAGGTCTGTGTTAGGTATCTTTCCTTACAAAGCACTGTTTTACAGGTCCTTGCAATGAAGCTTTTCAACCTGCTCATCCGGAATGAATGGACAGGAAAAGTGGGCAGGATTGTCTACAGCTGGGGACAGACAGTGACTCTGAGGCCACCAGCTTTGGCTATTGAGGGGGTAAAGCTGTTCCATTTGCACAGACAGCTTGGTCAGAGGGTCAGTAAAGCGTCCTCAGTGTTTCAAGCTGACTGTCTAAATAAAATATCTGTGGGGCATTATTTGCTGGTATTGTTTTGGATGGGTAGAAGGGCAGGATGGGTGCTGGAAGGGCCAGACCTGGAGTAAATTGGTATTTATGCTTCCTGAGGATTTTAAAGAGATGCACTCTCCTCCTTGGTTCTTACAGCAGATACAGTGAGAGACATGTGGATCACAGCTGTCTTGTTCTACCTGCTCCTGGTGTACCCAAGCTGCTCTGACCTAATGCACTGGACATACAAAGGTAATGAAAAATGAGGCTGGTTTGGGTTCTCTACTGCTTACTTAAGACACTCCCATCCTTTTTGTGCTGCAGAAGCAACACTCAGCTCGAGTCTCTTTCCATTAGTGAAAGATCTCCACAGAGCACCTAATTTATTCCACTTTATTGATGCCTGTGTGTCTTGAAAGTGATTCTCTTCAATGTCACCCCTTTTTACTCCTTTGTGTGTCTAGGACACATTGTCAGAGTTGGCAGACCAAGGAGGTTCAAACAATGTGGGAAACCTTCACATGTGTTTAAATAAAAGCTGCCCTTTGGATGATCTGGGAAGGAAAGGCTTTAAATACTGCCTACTTATTGTTTTATTGTCGTATCCCATACAGTGCAGATCACTAAGAAGTGCTTATTTATGTATTTATATTCTTTGTGAAATTTTATCTGATTTTCTTCCATAAGGGGGTTGTTTGCAGAGCTCATTGAAATAAATCACAGTCCTTTTATGATCTTCGGTGGGCTGGGAATCAAGATAAAGCAAAGGATATTGTTGAATAGATGAGATACTGCAATTAAGATACCGCACTAAGCTGTTTGCAGAAGTTCTCTCTGGCTGTCTGCATCTCCTAAGTAGCCCATATTTAATCAATGTCAGGAAACAAACACCTGCAAGCTGACATTGCTTCAATGACATAAAAAGGATTAACAAATAGTAACAACTCCTCAGGTATGGCTGTAATTATAACTGAAAATTAGGAAGGTGAGGAAGTAGCTTCGAATCATTTTCCTTTTTATAATAAGCATCTCTCCTTCCAACCCATCTCTGCAGGATTTGAAGTCTGTGAGTTCCACAATCACGCAAGGATTATTCCTTAGGTGTAGCTCTGTTTGTCTCAGACAGACATGACTGACATTAATCAATATGTCTCAGTTCTGGGCTGAGGAAGACAAGGTTTCCTTACTGGTTGTCAGTTACAGCCATGACAGAGATGGCATCAACATTTCTACTTCAAGTCCTAAATATAGCACTATGGAAAGGGCAAATAGCCCTGAAGGGTTCAAGCAGTTGCTCAGTTTCAACAGCACCCAGTCCTCTGCAGGAAAGATTCACATGAGGGCTAAGAGGCTTTGAGCCATCGGAAAAAGGGTACCATCCAGCACACCAGATCTCCTACACATTTGTTTCTGACCTCTGTGACCTGAGGAGGTTTTTAGTATTAAACACTTGCAGAGATGATGAGCATGTGCAGGTGAAGCTATGGCCTTTAATGCTTAGTCCCATGTCAAAGGTCTGTGTCTGAGCTAGTGACACTGAGCAGCAAAAGGAGTTGCTATTAACACTTGGCATGACCTTTAGGGGCTATTAGGCCTTGGAGCTGAAGTGGCATCAAGAGCTCAGAGCAATCAACTGAATCTTGACATTGGGACACCCAGGTCATGTTCCACACCAGGATCTGTTTATCCTGGAATGCACTAGATACACTAAGTGAAGCACTTACTATTTGTTGTGTGTAAAAAGGGGAACCCAGGAAGAGGTACAGCTCTGCACTCAGTAGAGAGGTGTGTTTTGTTAATGAAAACTCTCCCAAGACATCAAAGCCACCCCAGACCAATCCTATCCCAGAAAACATACAAAAGATTCAATTTATTCAAACCTGAAAGGGTTTGAATTTCTTTATATGCTTCTTTTATTAGTTCTCTGTAGTTAAACATAGCAAATTTGCTGCCACTTCCTGACCCTATGCAGACTTTCCACCTATAGCCCTGGTCCTATTCACTCTTGCATAGGTTAAGAACCTGATTCCACACCTTTGGCAGTTGAGACCCATTTAGATCTCCGTTTCTGTATAAACACTGGGGGCAGTTCAGTCCCCAGTGATCAGTAAGCTATTACTGCAATGCAGGTTTCTTATTTTGCATCACAGCTGTCCTGCAGACAGAATAATGTATATTTTCACTCTAGGGAAGGCACAGCAACCTTTTATTGCTGCAGCTCCTGGTGTTATAATAATTAGATTGACATGCCCTGCTGGCAAATGAGAGTCTTTCGACTCCTGAGCTAACAACAGTTCTCACCATGTCCTAATAACCTGGTTTGCTTCTCCTCCACACAGAAGGAGAGCTGGATGAAGAGCACTGGGGAAAGCACTTTGCAGACTGTGCTGGCAAGCGCCAATCTCCAGTTGACATCCAGAGGAAGAAAGTGAGGTACAACCCCCAGCTGCTGCAGCTGGAGCTGAGTGGCTACGATGGGCCTTTGCAGGGGGATTTCACCATGACCAACAATGGTCACTCTGGTAAGACTGGGAGGATCCTTGCCATTATTCCCATTAAAAAGAGGAGCTGGTCGAAAGGTCATTGCTGGCAAAGGAACAGCCTGAAACAGAAATCAGGGCACACAGCTCAAGGAGTTCAGTTGGTCCTGCAGCAGCTTGAGCTGTCAGTCACCTTTCTGTTGGAAAGAGAAGCTCCAAAGCACCAAGAAGTTAGTGCTGCCTGTCCCCTTCAGCCCCATTTTGCCCCCTGAGCCATGGCTTTGTACATGCATGGACCACTGTACATGCAGCATCCAGGTACATCCCATGCACTGTTTCCATGACAGTGGATGATGCTGGCAGCCAACAGCTCAGGGTACAGGTCAGCAGCAGCAAAGCAGAGGCCTTATGTCTTTGAAATGGAGATGTCTTCAATGGTAGGTCTGAAAACTTACCCCTTTTATCCAAACCTCTTTGTTAGCAACCTGATCAGTTCAGGTTTGCATCACACCATTTTGAGTCCTGCAGTGCATTTGATGGGAGAAAGCACGTACCTTCCTGCTGGGACAGCTAATAGAAGAGATGCCTGCACTTGACAGCTTTCCACCTTTAAGCTATAAAGTAGACAGAGGTGTATCCTCTGGAGGTTTCACCTGGCAGTCCCAGCACACACAGGATATGGGAATAGTTCCTGTGTTTTCATCTCAGCACTCTGTCCTAACTAGAACACAGTCACAAACTTTTTATGGCCAGCCAGTGTCACCAGGTTGAAATGGGGTGGAAGGAGCCAGCTTTGCCATAGCAGTAGGCAGTATTTTCTTCCCTAGCTCAGCAGATGTCCTGGGAGGATGTCAGGCTCGTGACAGTGCTGATTATTCATTTCAGCTGATTGAAATGCTATTCAC
The DNA here is from genome assembly GCF_000696875.1 of Nestor notabilis. Lineage (NCBI taxonomy): Eukaryota > Metazoa > Chordata > Aves > Psittaciformes > Psittacidae > Nestor > Nestor notabilis. Next base: position 35,022 of record NW_009933651.1, on the reverse strand, counting down.
ACACAATGCCCTTTTTTTTTCCTGAACTCACCTTACTTTGCTTTACGTCTCACTTCATTCTGCTCTCTTAGTTCTGCTGTTTTCCCCAGTCATACAGGAAAGCTCCTCAGAAACACATCTATAAACCAGAGAAATAAAAACCCAGTTATTTTTCTGCAAGATATTTTCTCTGTTAGACATCATAAAGGGATAAAAGGCAGCTAGAGCATTACAGACTGACCCTTCCATTCAGTGGAGTACAAGACTGCAGGACTATAGCAGCGAGTGGTATTTGGGGCATACTGACTCCTCTCTGCATTTAGAAAATGCACCTTTTGCAATAATAAGAAATGATAGGACTGGAGAACCATAGTTCAGTGGCAGGTTTGCATCTGAGCTTTGGGTAGATATAGGTCACACAAAGTACAACACAGAGGAGAAACCCTCCCTTATAGTCAGAGAACTGGTATTTCAGGTCTTGGGAAGAAATGCTGAAGCACAGCATGGGTTAAAAGCCTTGCCTTTGGCCACACAGTCTCAGGACAAGGTTTATAAATTAAGAGGTCCTGGATTCCCCTGCTGCAGTCCGTAATTCATTGCCTAAATAATTCATCAGCTGCTGCTGTTGGGATAATGCTTTTGGACTACAGATGAGCAATGAGAGAATTTTCTGATAGCTGCAGTGGGGAGAGAATGAGTGTTTCTGGGAAGGTGTTTGGAACACAAAGCTGGTAGCTCCTTAATCCCACACGACAGCCTTTTCTTCCTCTCTGTAACAGTGACAGAGAGAAATATGGTGTGAGGGCAGGGAAATGAAGTGATGAGACACGTACCGCCTTCAGAGGAAGACTGTGGTGATTGCCTTCCTTAAAACCTTAACTCCTCTTTGTTGCCTACACAAGCTCAACGTTCAGTTAAAGCTCTCATGTCAGCATTACCACCCTGACTGCCTACAAATGAATTCCTGCAGGTGTAGCTTTCAGATCTGTTTGAACGTGTCTGTTTTCCTATGCTTTTGTTAACATCAAAACAATGGTTTTCCCATGCAGGGCATATTAGTAAAGCACAAAGGCACATAATGGTGCTTTATTCACAGCTCCTGTGAAGTCAGGCAGGGTTTTCTTACTGGCATCAGTGAGGTGGGACACGGTAGCAATATCTCTCAGGGAAAATATTCCACTGGGCCACAGCAGAAACCATTCAGCAGATCTGAAAGGACAGGAGATGGATTTATCAGCAGGACTCTCTTTACAAGCTCCGAGAAGCTGAAGATTAACTATTCCACCTAAGAAACCAGCTACACTTTCTCTCTGGTTTCATAATTACCAAGCCAAATCCCACCTGATAAAGCCTAGTTGAGAGGGCTGTTACCTGCCTTCACGCTTTCAGCAAATATTTGCTTTAAATATCTTACAGAAGACTTCAGCTTGTCATAAACTCAGAACACAATTCCCTGGCTGTGTTTCGTAGAAAGTAGAAACCAGAGTGAGGTACTTGAGGCAAATAACCCTAATTCTGGAAGGCAGTCAGCAGGGATCTTGTGTAAAAAGGTAGATTTCCCCATGCACACACTCTAGGCTCTTTAGGATACTACAAGGAAATATGTTTTCATCTTCTCTGTCTGGAAACAGTTTACAAACAAAAGAAGCTTCTCCCTAACAGAATCTGTGACTAATGAATCATATAGTGTGCCACATTTTGCAAGGATAGTTGCTATTTTTTATAGCATGCTGTGGGCTTTCATCAGGATGAGCAATTCCCATTTTCCCTCCTAGGTTTGGCATATTTATTAACATAATATACGATATGTGGCAGTATATTAGCAGGAAGACAAACGGTTCATAGTCTCTTTGTGAACACTCCTTGGCAAGGAGAAGCAAAGAGATTTGTCTCTACAAATCCTTTAAGCATTAACATAGCCTTTTCAAACTTACAGAGCTCTGGCCCAGTATGCCTCTTCCTAGAAGATGGAGATTCCACAATACTGGAAATGATGATGGCAGGTTAGAGGAGGCCAGTCACTTTGTTGATTTCTATCCCCCTTTTCTTCCTTGGAAATAAAGCAGTTAAATCTGTGCAGAACCCTGCAAGATGTGATGCACTGTGTGAGAGATGAGCATTAAAGCACTTTTAATGCCCAATTAAAAACCCTTAGCTGCTCAGCTAGGAAGGATTGCAGACACAGCTAGTGCCCAGTCATCTTTGTGCCTGGTGTGGTCTTTGTGGTGCACAAGCCTGAAGTCAGGAAAGATTTTATGCACACTTAGCTATAAGCTTCAGTGGTTTTCCTTGTATACTGGAGTTAGTTCCCTGAACATACCTAGTCCTGCTTATTTCAGGAGAGTTATTGGCAGAAAGCACTGGGCACTGGAAGCATAACTACAAGAATGGGCATGGCTGCACCCATTGCTGTCTCCAATCCTGTTTTTTCAGTTCAGATTGATTTGCCACCCACCATGCACATCTCCCGAGGGCTCCCAGGCCTCTACACAGCTGTACAGATGCATCTGCACTGGGGTGGCCTGGACCTGGAGACCAGCGGCTCTGAGCACACCATAGACGGGATGAGATACTTCGCAGAGGTACCTGTGAATGCAGTGAGCTGGAGGGAGGGGGCATTGCAGCTCTGCCAGTTGGGAAACTGGAAGCTGCAGCCCACAAAGGCTGCACAAGCAGTGCAGAGGCAAGTGGGAGGAACAGGGCTCTCACCAGTACAGGTGGTTGGTGCAATGCAACAGCTCAGCCTGACGGTGCTGCTGTAAGAGACTAATAAAACCATAGCACTAATGTCCTTCAAGTCTAGAGTTGTTCCCCCACATTCACCACAAACCTATTAAACTAAAGGTCTACTTGGCTGTGCTGCAACGGAAAAGCAGCAGGCATTGGGATTGGTGACTCTCCCTTCAGTCTTCTAAGCACCTTTTAAGTGTCCTTTAAAGCACCAAGGAAACCATTTGCTGACCCTGTCTCTCTTCTGACAGCTGCACATTGTCCATTACAACTCAGCTGACTACTTGAGCTTTGAAGAAGCCAAAGACAAGCCAAATGGCCTGGCTGTGCTTGCCTTCCTGTACGCGGTAGGTTTGATGCCCAGGCTGCTGAGCAAGGCCAGTCTGTGACCCCTGTTCATACTGTAATCACAGCCCAGGCACAAACAGCCTGTACTAGGTCTGCACACCTATCGCCTAAGAGATGATATCTGCCACCAGCTTGAGGAAGTTGTGCTTTAGGAGGACTATTCTTTCCTTGCGCTATCTGGGGTTCACACAATACCAGCCAATACAACCTGGGAGCCCCAGATAAATTTGTCCCATAATAAGTACACATGGAATATCAGGTGTGGCAGCAGGGTTTTCCCTGCTGCACTTTAAGACCTTGCTCTGAGTTGCAAATGGGAACACTTCATTTTGTTTAGAAGTGGTGAAAAAGGATCCTTGCAGTTCACCATTCTACCAAGATCTACGTAACTTTTCATACCAAGATGTCTGAGACAGTATTTGTTCTCTTTGTCTTCCAATTCCTCAATTAGTCCCCCAAGCTGATTAACAGTATTGAAGGACAGGCAGGTCACTAACCTGTTCAAGTTGCTATGCTGTGTTTAGGATGGACACTTTGAGAATACCTACTACACTGAATTCATTTCCAAACTGGCAAAAATCAGGTTTGCAGGTAAGACCTGGGAATGCTTTTCTCCATCCTTGCTATTCTCAAAGCCTGTACATGTGTACTGGGTCTGGGGACATTTTGCAGCTTCTTTGCTTGTGGTTACATTGCCATGCACCCTCAGCCATGCATAACTTCACACTGTGCCTGCCCATGTAGCTTAAACATCAGCCCACACAGCAGAGTGGTGTGGGAGATGCTTAAGGCAGCAATAAACATCCTCCTGGTAGGTCTACACATCACACTGCAGTACTGTCAAATAACAGCTTTCTATGATCCTTCAGTCTGCAAGCCCAGATAGCAAATGCTCTGCTGCATTAAGATGCCCTGATGCACTAACACACTTTGCTTCCTGGGAGGACTAACAGCTACTGGCAGAGCTCTGAGGTGCAGTTGCCCACCACCTCCAGCACCCCACATACGTCTGAATGACAAATAGATCCATTGAAAGAACCATTTATTTCCCTCTTTCATCCACTTCTGCCAACAGTCTAATACACCAGAGCTCTGGGTAGAGTGATTTGCCAGCCCCAGCTCTAACACTGCTTTCTCCTTTCTCTTTGATCCCCATTAGCTGTTAATATTCCCCCTCTGTTTCCTTTTGAGGTCAATCGACAAAGCTCATTTCTCTGGACATCCAAGCCATGCTGCCAGAAAACCTCTCACACTTCTACAGGTACCAGGGCTCACTGACAACCCCACCTTGCTCTGAGAGTGTGATCTGGACCATCTTTCATTCTCCAATTCTCCTGTCACACACACAGGTAAGTGATGGCTGTTTACCAGACAGAGCAGCTTCTCTTTCCTCCATGTCTCCTTTTCATCCAAGTTTCCTCTTCTGTCCTCTGATAACTTGGGGAACAGCCTGACAGAGGAGCTAATAAGGCACTTCTCATACTGGGCTTTTGGGATAGACTCCTAAGCAACTGCTATTGCAGGTGGCTAGAATGACACTGTAATGCTACATCAGAGCAAGGGCCCATTTCTGTATAGCAGCAGTTTACCTGAGGTCTGGTGAGCAATAACAAAGCTCTCTGCTCAGTTAAGCTCAACCATATTAAAGCACTATAAAACGGAAGAGACCAGTCAGAATCAACAAGGCAAAAACTACTGGAAGAAAGTCTAACCCTTCCCCCAAAAAACATAAAAGAGCCATTCTTAACCTTAAAATAATTCTCAAATCATTGGCACGTTTTTAAAGAGCATTTTGGGCTTTTTCTTGTCTATACTTACACCGTGCAGCTAGATTGGATCATTCCAGGTGCAGCCTGTCATGAGCTTTGGCTGTGTGATAGGAGAGGGTTCATCCAGGCTCCAGTGGAGGCATTGCACAGGAGCACTGGGCAGTAACCCCACTTCTCCCAGTAGTTTAATACCATCACATGGCAGGATCCCCTTCTCTCTGCCTGCCTTGTCAGGACAAAGGCTTTAAGAGGGAAAAAACCAACACAAGTCAAATAAGCTTACTGTTGAGTTGCAGAGTGGTTCATCCTCCTTAATGAAAGAGAAGCATCAGAAACATTTTCTTCTAGGAGAATAACAAAATAAATGGAGATTACAGTAGTGGAGAGTCACAGCGTGTTCTCATTTGAAAAAGAAACATTCTTTTTGGCAGGAGAAAGGCAAATAGGCACTTGTGAGAACACAGTATCCTACAGAACAGCAGCAAAATCTCCATCCATGCATAGCATCAGGCAGGTGTAAAATATTTCCTTCAGGCAAAATACCTTTACCACGAATTAACTGGCAAGAGCCCTCATGTTCTGTTCCTTTCCCTTGCTAATACTAACCAAGAGACCCTGTGGGCTCCCCTATAACAGATTGCTAGGTTTAATCCTGAGCACTGCCCTTCTGGGTAAAACCATTGTCCCCATTGCCCTCCTTGATAAGCCTGTGCTGCTCACAGATTAGCCTCCTGGAGAACACCTTGCTGGACTGGCAGAACAGGACACTGCGCAACGACTACCGGCACACTCAGCCCCTCCATGGGCGTGTGGTGGAGGCCTCCTTCAGAGCCAAAGCCACCCAAGGTAAAGAGACTCAAGGGGGGCAGGACTCACACGTTACCTGGGCAGGGGCAAGAAACCAGTGTGGAGGGAGTTAACCTGCAAATCACTTAAGCTAGGCATGCTGGAGCTCACCTTTCCCAGGAGTAGCAGCACCCCTGCAGAGCAGGCGGAGATGGTCCAGTGCCTCTTTGCCCCCTGCCAACACGTCTTGCTTCTAATGGTGCAGTGGTGGCTGTAGGTTGTGTGCCAGCCCTTTGTTTTGACCACAGAAGTATCACACAGATCTCCCAAGATAAGTGGTGCTAAATGGCATACTAGGTTCAGGCGTGTCTGCACCCAGGTGGGTGAGGTACCCTAACCACCACAGAAACAGCCTGGGTATGACTGGTTAACCAGGCACCATATAGAGGTGGGACACTGCATTCTGAAACAAAGGGTTTCCCCAAACTAGTAAGCAGAAAATCTCCCATGTGCAGGTCCTGGTCTTCTGTAAATTCAGCTGTCTGATTGCTCTAGAACAATGCCATCCAGAAGAATTCGACCTCAGGCTGGAACAAATCCAGATGCAGCTCCAAGACATGAAGAGAGAGTTGCTGAATGGAGTGAGCCACGTAGGTGAGAAACACACATCTATTCTTGAGCCCAGCTTACCTTGCAAGGATGAAGAACCCATACTCTCCTGTCCTTGATGGCCTAAATCATTAACAGGTTTGGTCCTGGTATGTGCAGGTAGAATTTTGTCCCATGCCTAGGCCTGCTGATGGGAATTCTTCAGTGACAGCCTCATTAAGGCTAGCCCTAATCCAGCTACTGCCACAGTAACTGCAGCTTTCTCCTGCACCATTTAAGCACATTTTTACAAACAGTGAAGAATTTAAGCTGACAGTTCCCCTGGGATAAATAATCATCATCTCTATTTTACACAAGATTAGAAAAAGGGAAGAAGGGGGAAAGAAAAAGAAGTTATTTCCCTAAGTAGCTGGGTGAGGGAGCTAAGCTTTTCATCATTTCAAGCCCATTCCATGTTGGCATGACACACACCAGTAACCGTGGCTCAAGACAGCTAAGGCTGCCAGTTCCTACGGGTGGATTCTTCAGGATTGGGGCTTATTTATAGGCACAGCAGGAAATATAACAGCTGGCTTTTGGGTTATTTCAGGTATTAAATCCAGCACTTTTCCATCTTTCTACTTCCCCGTGGAAAACATTGAGAGTTTTGTGAACGTTCATCCCCTCCATGATATGTCTCTCCAAGCCTTCACCTTATGCTTCTGGACCAAAGCCCAGCATGCTGGCAGCCAGACTGTTCTTTCCTACTCCACACAAGAAAGGGATAATGAGCTAGTGCTGACTGTGGGCACAGATGTGGGATTGTGGATAGGAGGCCATTTCATCAGCTTCCCCCTGTACCACAAGGCACAAGATTGGCTGCACTACTGCGTGGCATGGGCTTCCTGGTCTGGAACAGCAAGTTTATGGCTCAATGGAGCAGCTGGTACAGCAAAGAGTATCCAGAAGGGGTATGTGAGCCAGGCTGGAGGGACACTTGTCCTTGGGAAAGATAGAGACACTCTTCTTGGGACATTCTCCAATGGTTTTGCAGGGTGGATGACCCACGTGAACCTGTGGAGCCAAGTTCTCAGTCCTCTAGATATTCGGGCACTTGCACTGTGCAAACCAGGACACATGAAGGGAGACATCATAGCATGGGGAGAAACCCCCATGACCCTCTTGGGGGGGGTAGTTCTGGAGCCTGACACCAGCTGTCAGTGACCCCAATTTGGTTTTTTTTCCTTTTTTATTAAGGCAGCACAAAAATCCAAAGTGCTTGCTGAGGAAACATTAAAACTTAGATGATTTGTTTGTTTCTCCTTCTACTTTGCATAGGCTCACTATGCACCTGCTGGTGTTCCAGCTTGTTGTTCCAAGAGGTCAAAGCCTCCAGCAGTGGGATAGAGACAGAGAACAGACAGAACATGGCACCTTGCATTGTCACATCCCTGCCAGGAGTTTGATTGAGGTCCCCCATACACAGATCTTCCTACATGCCAAAGAGCTGCTCTCTTGGGCCAAAGGAGCCACTTTCTCAAATAAAGTTTCTCTCATCCTTCACCCAGTCTCAGTTTCTCAGAATCTTCCCTGCACGCATCCTTCCTTCCCATTTCTCACCATCAAATCACCACCCTTTCCCCTTCAGACATCACGCCGGAAAGGGCAAGTAAAGCCCTTGGAGGACAGAATGTGGCTCCTGCAGTCAGTGAGCTTTGGTCAGTGGCATCCCTTCTTTTCTGTAAATGGAAACAGCTTCTTCAGCATGAATACATCACAAGCTTGAGGGCAGGTATAAACCCCATTTTCTAAGTGAATCATGTGAAGGACTCTCCGACACCACCACAAAATCCATGCCGGGCTGTTCAACAGTTCTGCTCTTTTTAAAACAGAGGGCAGCAATGCCACATAACAGTTAATTTCCCATGTTAAATTTTGCCCCAATTAACCCCAAATCCCCTTAAAGTAAAATATTTCAAGAAACCCTCAGTTTTTATCAGTGTGCACTTTACTTTCTTCAGCACTAGTCCTTAGACTCAAAGCTTTTCCAAACCAATTTAGCCTTCAGGTGAAATGGTGCCCTTAGGGAACATAAGCAGAAACCAGCAGAAGGACCAAGCTCTGAACCACCTGAAGACTTTTTCAAGTGGTTTCAAGTACCTGAGAGCCAAGTTATTTCAAAAACTAGATTTAAGCAACTCAATGTGAGAAGATAAAGACAAGCTTGGACCTGTTTGCAAACACAGGCTCCAACCTGTAGCCCACTGCACAGGAATCAACCTGAATTTGACTCCTGCTATGCAGCAGGGAGGTTCTTCCTAAGTTCAATGCCATCTATTTGTGGGGCTGAATGAGCTTCAGCTGACTCATGCATACACAGTAGTGATAAAGGGGTTATTAAAGGATTAAGAGAGGGACTATCACTCTTCGACAACTGAAGTGTAAACACTAGGGAGTGAATTGAGCTACATAGCTCAAAAACTAGAGCGCCACTGGAACAAACGGGTATAAACTGGTCCTGAATGTGCACCAGCCAGGTGGATGACTCCTAAACTCAAGAACAAGGCTCTGGAAGGAGTATCAGCAACAGCTGAGGAGTAGGTTTGATTTGAAGGAGGGAGCTGTGTGAGCAGGGTCGGTGTGAGGCTATAGTGATATGCATTTCCAATGTAGTGGTCCTTTGGAGCACACAGAAGTGTTGACAGGATAAATACCATCACCAGCCCATCTAACAAAGTACCTGAGAAGAACTGATGCTTTCTCCACCCCAGAGCAAAGGCCTGGCAGTTCCTCAGAGAAATATAGTGCACTCCTTGCACACAACTGACCAAAATCCAGTCCAACTGCTGGCTTGTGTCACGACATCAGGAACATACATCTCCTCATGACACAGGTTGTTTGATCACAGAAACTGAGCTGGCTGAGGATGCTTCCCTTTCCATGTTACAAATACTCTCAATGGGTAGTTTGCCTTGGTGGTGGCTATGCCATGAAGCAGAATGGTTTTGTTAATGGACCTGTTGGAGCGAGTCCAGAGGAGGCTACAAAGATGCTCTGGGGGCTGGAGCAGCTCTGCTCTGGAGCCAGGCTGAGAGAGCTGGGCTGGGGCAGCTGGAGAAGAGAAGGCTCCTGAAGGGGAGCCCTTAATGCAGCTCCAGTGCCTAAAGGAGCTACAGGAAACCTGGAGAGGGGCTTTGGACAAGGGATGTAGGGACAGGACAAGGGGAATGGCTTTAACCTGCCAGAGGGGAGACTGAGATGAGCTCTTGGGCAGAAACTCTTCCCTGTGAGGGTGCTGAGGCGCTGGCACAGGGTGCCCAGAGAAGCTGTGGCTGCCCCATCCCTGGCAGTGTTCAAGGCCAGGTTGGACACAGGGGCTTGGAGCAACCTGCTCTAGTGGAAGGTGTCCCTGCCCATGGCAGGGGTTGGAACTGGATGAGCTTTAAGGTCCCTTCCGACCCAACCATTCCATGGTTTGGGTTGGATTACTTACAATGAGAACATTCTCAAGACACAATGGCTTATTAGAAACTCCTGCTGTGGAAAGCTGGCAGAAGGTCTGAATGAAGATCAGTATCAAAAAAATAATCCATGTATTTGTTCTCCCACTGAATAGATCCTGGAAAATGTCTGGACCAAACACTGGGCTGGGTCACAGCTCACGGCTGGAGATTTCCTTCTTCCCTCCTTGTCCACCTGGGACGGCCTGGAAATCCTTAAGCTCTTCTTTGTCTTCCTGAATTTCCACCTTGTTCCGCTTGGCCATGATCCTGTTGATTTCCATGAAGGTTTTGTTCTTAGTCTCAGGAACAATGAAGAAGATGTAAACCATAGTGGCGAGGCAGATGGCACAGAAGATGAGGAAGCTGTAGGGCCCCAGTCCAGCCTAGGGCAGTGAAAGACGACAGAGCAGGGATCAGAACACTCCAGTTACATACTTGACATGATTTAGACATGCTGAACCCTGCAATAGCTATCAAATGTGCACGTATTTGAAGTTGAACAACTAGAAGTTAGGGGTGGTTCTAGATTCTGTCTTCTCATACCACCACCATGGATTTATTGGAAACCACTATTGGTTTACTGGAAAAGGAGGGTGAGGGTCTGGTACAGAAATCAAACTAAACTCACCCTTTGCACAAGCTAAAATCACCAACTGCAGCAGTTGCAGTTGGTGGAGACCTGTTTGAAATGCTGACCTAGAGAGCAAAAGCTAAGACTGGGAATTTGCAATCTGGTCCATGCTCCTGAATTCCAGATTAGACATTCACATGGAAAATTAATTGCTTTCTTTTAAACCATGTGCAACAGATAGATGTGATACGGAAATGCTGACTAACATCACCTTCTTGTCCTTAATATATAATCCTGCATACAGGTATTGGGGACCAACTAGGGCACTTACGGCTCTCAGGATTAAAGGGCTCTCTGTAAGAAGGGGTAAGGATACTAAATTTAAGCTGAAGTCTTGCCCTGTTGTGTGATTGCATCTTACCTCCATGTAGAGGAACACGAGCCCCACGGTGAAGTTGGACAGCCAGTGCACAGACCCACCCACCATGAACGCTGCAGGCCGGGAGGACTGCAGGAACATCTCGGTGATCAGCACAAAGGGAATTGGACCTGGAAGATAGTTGCATGTTTGGAAATCCCAGAGGCAATTCCCCCGCTCTGAATTCCCAGGTTACACTGTCCATCTCAGTGGCAGGCAATAGTTTCTAAACTACTAGTATTTAATAACACCCAATACATCAAATAAGGGATTAAATTAAGAAAACAGAGGGTGTTTAAATGACTTGCCTAAGCTCACACACAGCAACCAACCTCTCCTATGGCTGCACCTCAGCCATGAACCCATCTCCAGCATAAGTTGTAAAATAGGATTGGTAAACACAAACTGTCTCTCCAGAGAGCACCCCATGAACAGCAACTAAGCCAGACCTGCTCTTTGAGCAAGAAACAGACTGTGTTTTCATTAACAGGGTGAGGCCACAGGTCCCGAAGACCTGGTGTTCCCCCTCCTCCAGCAATGTCCCTGCCCTTAGTGCTTGAATCTGCCTGATGGCATAAATGGAGAAGGAAAGGTTGTATGCAATTCCATCTGCTAGGAAAACCTCTACCTTGCTGCATCCAGCCAGAGGCTGGCAGGGCTTTCCAAGCTAACCAGGCAACTCCACCATGCTGAGAAGCGGAGTCAGGACAAAGCCTTCCCAATATCCACATTTATCTGCACATCTCCTTTCTGCAAAGTCATCTGCAGGGCCATGTGTGTAATTTGAATGGCTTCTCGTTTGATGTGTTGCCCGCAGATGCAAGCATGCCGCATCTCTGCCCAGCTTGGTAGGGCTCACTAGCTCAGCATTGTTTTGCTCCTGGTCTTGCTTGGGGAATATCAGGCACATGCACAATTGTGCCTTTACTCTTCTCCTCTTGACAGCCAGATGCTCCCCTGCCTCAGAGACACAGCCAGCTACTCACTGGAACATAAATAAGCCTAGCTGACAATCCCTGGCCACACAGAGAAGAAATTCTATCTCCACAAAGCTTTTGGTTTGACATTGAACTTAACACTTGGCTTTCCCAGGTTGTGGAGGAGACAGGACCAGACTGTGCATACTTACTGGCTCCAATAGCATGTCCAATGATGTAAATGATGACACACACTATGCTGAGGTAAGACATCCAGGAGACAGTGGTCTGGGAAGAATTTAATCACAGATTACAAGTGGTCCCTATCTCAGCATCACCAACACATTCAAAGCACTATCTGTAGTAAGATCTGAAGGGGTGCTAAAGCCAGCATCACCCTCCATCGCCAGATACGTCCAACACTTAGCCAAAGAAACCATAGCCTGGGTATGACCCTTGCTTCCAACAAACGGATGCAACAGGTATTATGAACATGATGTGCAGTATTCAGACAAGCAGAATTGTAGTTCTTCCTGGCTTTACTTTAGGTAAATATACAAGTACAGAGACCTTTCATATCATCCCTTCCCTCCCAGGGTGTAGAAGCAACTTCAACATATACCAGTGGTTCCCTGGGCAGTCCAGAAATGCATGGACAAGATCACCTGAGCCATCCAGCTACACACCTGGAGATTGAGGGCCAAAGTTAACACTGCACAGGAGACACAGCACAATCCAAAGCCAGCAAGGAGGAGGATTCTCCTTCCCAAGGATTCCACAATGAAAACCTGAAAGAGACAGAAGAGGGTGAGAGACCAGACACGTGGGGGACAGCACTTATTCCAGCAAAACTTACTGAGATAGTCTTTGTCCTTTAAGAAATTCAGTGACATTGCCACCATCTGCTGATGGTCGATCACTTTGGTTAATGTAGTTGCCTTCAACAAGGGCCACTCCAAGGCACCTATTGTGCCAAGCAGCTCACAGTACGTGTAAATAACATAACCCAGTTTAACCAGTGACCAACAGGGGAAACTGGGCAAGCCAGAACTTGACAAGCCCTAACAGAAACTTACAGCAAGCAAGGTCATGACGACGTTGATGGCACCTATTGACACAGTGACATACTGAACATTATTGTCATCCACTCCTGCCGACAGGAAGATTCTGTCTGCATAGTAGAAGACCTGCAGCAAAACCAGAGCTGTGTTTACATGGCGCCAAAGGCAGAACATGGGAATCCCATTTTGGCTGCTTTTGCACCCTGGAACTGGTGCACAGGAGCCTGAGAACTGGATTCTTTCATTTCTGGACATTGGTGTTTGGATCCTGGCACAAGCACCTGACTTGAAAAATGTCCAAACTACCCTTAACTGGACTAACTGTAACCAAGTGTACTTGTGTGCACTTGGTTTGGGTCAGCACTACCCCACATCATCTGTAAAGCCCCATCCCTTTATTACACATCCACTGGCTTTTCCCATGTGCCTTCCCACTCACCCCATTGATCCCCGAGAGCTGCTGGCCCATCATCATGACGATGATGGAGATGAGCTGCCATCTCAAGCCTCTGAAGGTGCACAGGCTGAATACAGAGAACTGTCCTTCCTCCTTTTCTGACCGGTCTTCTTGGCGCATTTCTTGTATCTCATCATCCACATCATCCCGGCTTCTCAGCTTCTGCAGAGCTAGTTGGGAGAGGAAGGTGAGTTACAGATCCCAGAGAGCAGGTCTACAGTGAGCTCTCCTGCTTCAGATCAAGGCAGAACACTGTTCCTACCATGGGCATTAGTGCTTCCATGGTGGGAAGTCAGGGATTACACATGCAGACAAAGGAGCAATGTTGCAGGAATTCCATCAGTGGAGTTTTTCACACTTGTTTGCATCACTTTTGTCTGCTGGCAGTCATGTCCCACAGATCTATGCCCTTCCACCCCCCTTCCACTAAAGGATGATACTGTACCTCGTCGTGCTTGCTCTTCATTGCCCTTTTGTATCAGCAAGTATCTGGGACTCTCAGGGAAAAAGGGCAATATCAGGAGCTGAATTAGTGATGGGATCCCAGTGAGCCCCAGCAGCACGGGCCAGCCTGTAACAGCAAGATAAGATAACAGCTATGAGACACCTTCCCCCTGTGGGGTCCACAAGAAAGTCCCGAGCCAGGAATTTACCTTTGGCATTTCCAAGGATGCTGTTGAGACCAAGGACCTGAGCTATAAGGATCCCAACGGTGATGAAGAGCTGGGGTACGACCCCAATTGCACCTCTCAGGTTTTTTGGGGATATTTCTCCAAGGAACATGGGAACCACGTTGGAAGCCAGACCTGGTAGAGAACAACATAAGACGTGCAGCTGCCTGGTGCCAGCACACTCACCATCTTCACCAAGATACCTTTTTCCTACGTGAGACCAAAGCGATCTCTGCTGGACCACACCAGGAAACCTCACACTCAAGCCCTTCTGCTCCAGCTGAAGATTTAGTGTCATCTTCTGGCCAGTGAATAAGCTGTGTTTGTTTTCCTCTCTCCTCAGTGGAAGACAGGACAAAACCACGTGGCATTGGTTCACCCAGTACATGGAGAGGTACAAAATCCATCACTGAATCTGGTGCCCTCAGAAACACTGGCTTTGGGAGTGCAACCTGCCCACCTTCAGTGCAAAGCACTGCTTGGTGCTGTGAGGGTCTAGCTGAAATGCTCAGCAGCAAAGCGTTTGAGGAG
>NW_009933651.1:11212-20662 GCF_000696875.1 Nestor notabilis | reverse complement strand
CGAGCATTAGCCTGTCCTGCCTGCAGAGCTGGCGGGTGATCTGGGGGCTCTCAGTGTTCATAAAAATAGCTTTATCTCAGCAGGGTCTGCCAAGTCCTTCAACACGATAGGTGCAGAGAATACAGTGTGCTCCTTTGGAGGTGCTCACTCCCTCAAAGCGCACGGGAGGATTGATACTTCCTCTAAAACAGGCAAAGAAATCAATATCCAAACAAGCTAATGTAAGGGTGGAAGGATGCGACCTCTTGTAAGTTCACTACTCCTTTAACTGCTTGGTAACACTTCGCAGAGAGCTTTGCTGGTGTGAGATCTCTTACCAGTTCCATAATGGAAGGGATATTTAAACTCTAATAGTACAGGGGTTATTTTGAGGAACTCTGCATTGTAACCCACAGTAACCCCAGCAAGCTGCCAGCTCCATGTTTATGCTGTAAATCCTGGCATGCAAACCCTAAAGTTCTGGAGTCAAATGACCACATGAGAGTCTCATCTTTCATTTCCAAGCCTCCTAGCTTTCAGGAGCACGGAGTTAGAAAGCTGATGTCTGGAAGCCAAAAGACATAGGAATAAGTATGTAAGGAACTAGAAAACACTATAAAAGTAAACTCATGAGATGCAGTGGTTTAAGTCTGTATTATAAGCAGCCTTTTAGTTGCCCAGATTAAATTATGCTAGCAGCATGGACTACTGCATTCAAGTAACAGTGGCTTTCTGACTGCTCAGACCAACGCTGATGAAGCCCTGCCAAGAGCGGCCCTGCACACAAGAGGGGCCCTGCACACAGCAGTGCTGCCAGCACCAGAGCTGCACATGGATCCTACCAGAGCTCCAAGCCCCTGTGTCCAGTCTGGCCTTGAACACTGCCAGGGATGGGGCAGCCACAGCTCCTCTGGGCACCCTGTGCCAGCGCCTCAGCACCCTCACAGGGAAGAGCTTCTGCCTCAGAGCTCATCTCAGTCTCCCCTCTGGCAGGTTAAAGTCAGTTATAAATGACTAGAAAGAGGGATCACACTTAACAGGTCCTTTAGTATTTATGCAGAGATCCCATGCTAAGAGCAGCTGCCAGGCTTAGGAGAGTCAAAAGCCAAACCAAAACCACTGGAGTAGATGAATTTCCTGCCACCACTTTCAGTTGCTGAGTGTTGCAGATCTTTTTCCTATGTCAATTTCTTGTTTTCTTCTTTTATCTTTACAGGATATCCCAATGCAATAAACAAACCAAGAGGAACGTCAGTCTAACCAGCCCACAGCCAATGAACTGAGCCTAAACGCTGTTACAGGACACTTATCAACCTGGCTCTGCCCATGCTTGGTGCAATGCTATGCAGGGCACCTACCCCTTCTGGGTTTGTCTGTTCCATATTACTGTAGCTGTAATAGAGCCACTCACACCAGCAGCACACCCTCCTTCTGCTTGGCTTCCCAGTGTCTATGCAGTAAAGCCAGTGGCTCAGAAGCTTTTGCTCTCCCTTTTAACGTTTCTTTCCTCCTGCAGGAAGAACAGTCTGTTCCAGCTCTGGATTGTTGAGTCTGGCATCGTCTCCAATGACTTTTATTTAGAAGGATTATTCTGTTTCTAATTATATGAAAAAGAAAAAAAAATAAAAGGGGGGTGTGTGCACAAAAAAGGCAAGCAAGGCTTCAAAATGGCTCATAAAAGAGATTAGCAGCAGCAGGTTTCCTGGCTGCTGGAGCGCCAGTGCCAAACAGATGCTCATTGCAGAGGATAGCTGCATCTAGACACGTACCTCCTCTGTACATCTTGCATTCCAGTCTCTCTGCCCTTGTCTACTATTGATCTTTACTACTCCTGCAACATGCAGATGAGAACTGTGATTCAAGCGCAGATGTGTGGCTAAAATGTGCTACCTGTGAAACCACCCCTCGTGACAATAAAAGACCTCTACATAGCCAAGAATGTATTTATTGCTCTCCCTTCACCATCTACTTACCAGCATATATTCCCATGATAACACGTGAAAAGATGATCACTTCATAGGTTTTTGCTAGCTCCGAGGTTCCCATTAGGATTGCAGCAGTAATAGAGAAGAGGTTACTTATCAGCAAAGTGCCCTTTCTGCAAGGTAATAGAAAAGGAGAGAGATTCAGTTGATTTTTTCCTAAGGCCCCAGTAACAGAGAGATCTCCTCTGTGCCATAGTGTCCAAAACTCAAACCACCATCCCAAAGACTACTGGCAGGGACAATGGCAGTTGTCCCAGGGGAATGAAGGCTTTGAGATAATCTTAATGGTCATCCCCAACCTAGTTGATTCTGTGATTCTCAGGAAACCCAAGCAGCAGAATCTGGGCCTGATCTCAGACTTTCCTCATTGCTCTTTACCTGGCTCAGTGCCCAACATATGGCCTTGACCATATTGAAACCGTATAAAATCTTCTACACATGGGAGACAACACGTACTGCTGAACTAATCACCAGCCCATCTGTCTTTCTTACAATCAAAGTGTGTGACTCTCATGCTCCTCATGGGCTTGGCAAGCCTTATCTGAACGTAGAAACTGCTGCTGAAGACTCTTAAACACCACAGTCACGTACCGGCCACAGTTGTTAACCAGAGGCCACACCATGAGGGACCCAAACAAGCCACCCAGAGGGAACATGGACACAGTAAGAGACCAGAGCAGCGTCTGGAAGCCACTGTTCATAGGCACTCCAGTCCTGTTGTAGTAGGTTTGGTTGTAAAAGTCTTGCATGTACTGGAATGAAAGACAGAGCGTGTTTAACACAGTAAGTAAAGTTTCCAGGCTCTAAAAGCTAGTTAACAATTGCCATAAAGCTTTAAGCAAACATCTTGATAAAAAACAGAGTTGGGAAATGAATGCAAGATTGGCATGGAGAAGCCTGGACTAAGTAACTGTTACTACAAGTTATCCCACCCTATCGGATTTGCCTGCTTTCCCGAAGGGAAGGCATTTCTCACGCCCAGTCTCTCCTAGGCACAAAGTCCAAACTACAGCATCATGCACCTTAACACCCCCCTTCTTTCCTGGGGAGCCACTTCTCAGCTCCAAAGCTGGAGAAGTACAAGCACCTGCCCACAAACACCCACAACCTACTGTTACCCTCCTGCCTTGGCTTTTTTTGTAAACCTCCTCCCAGGTCATCGTCCACTCCACAGTCCAACCTACCGGGGCTGGAGAATTGATCACAGACACGTTGTACCCATACTGGAAGGAAGATCCAAACGCAGATATCAGCGTTACCATTGCAAGCAGAAGTGTCATCTTCTGCAGGGGGGAGAGAAAACACGAACACCACCTCAGCAGCAGGTTTGGCTTTGGGTAAAAATAACCACCCTAAAACTTGCTTTCTGTGTTTTTCACTTCACGTTACTCTCTAAAGAAAGCTCAATGGGTTGTTCTCATTATAACTCATTGTTCTGCTTGATTTGCACATAGTCATTACAGTAGTTCATTCTTTTCTTTCCTGGTATTGATGGAACACTTGGATGATGACTAATTGTCAAGTTACACTTCTTAGAATACCACCCCCAGGGAAAAACGTTGCGTGCAATTATTCTTTCTCCGACACCCAAATTGGGTGGTGAAATAACACAGGATATTGGCACAGGGAGGCTTTAAGAAGAAGAGATTTCGTACGAAGTGTCAAAATCCCTTTCCTGCTCATTTGTTCTGCCTCCCACATTTCAGGATCAAGCTCTTTATGAATCTAATCCGATTGCCACCGAAGCCAATTAGAACTTATCCAAGTAGCTCAGCGAGGGCTTGGTGTAAGAGCAAGGGTGGGGTATAAGAGCAGCTCTTTGCAGTTAAGCAGAAGGGTGAAACTGCCACCTGGAGTAGGACCAAACTCTTGGCCCGTTTGTGGTACACAGACCTCTGGGTTACAAGAAACTTGCTTTCGCAATGCTTCGGTTGCTACTTGGTCCTCAGGCCGCCCACACTCTGGTTGCTGAGTTGGTTTGGGGTTTTTTAGTAGCTCACTAATAGCTCTCATTGCTGCTATAAAGTATTTTTCCATTCAGACACATAATTTTCTGTCACCATCATTAGCCTTAATGTCTGCAAGGCTTTATGTCCCAACACCCAAGTCAGGTCCCACATGAAGGATCTGTCATTTCCCTAATGGAACATATTGTCCAGAGAGCTGCTGGTACCCCTTATACTCCTCAGTAGCTCACCTCTGGACATCTGCAGGGGTTAAGGCACTGCAGAAGATCAATCCCAGCTGATCTCAGAGTAAGGATCAGGAGGAAGCTGAGGCTTCCAGCTACATTTTCTAGTAGAATGCTGACATTCTGGCACTGGTGATGAAAAGCAGGCTGCCTTCCCCTCATTAAACAAATCCCGGGAGCTCCAAAGAGCCACTGGTGTTAATTGTTCACATTCAGCACTCTTAAGAAATCCTCTGGCACACACAAGCATTGCATCGTGCAAGAGTGCACAAAAACGCTGTTGCAAAAGGCAGCCCCCATCCAGAAGCATCCAGAGCCTAAAACTGATCGGAAAGTAGGACAGAAACCCCCTGCACAAAAGGGGAAAGTCACACAGAAGTTACATGGCAAGTCAGCTGCAGACAGAGAGAATCTTGAGGCTCAGTTCAACACTACATTTACAGATGAACTGGGTTCAAGAACATACACATCTGTGCTCTCCCTGTGAGCTCACAGTGCATGTGTCAGCCTGAAAGATCCTGGTCATCTCCTACCTGCAGAGCTCCCCCAGCTGCTCCGTGTTGCTGTGGGAGGCTCAGGCTGAAGAACGGAGTCCAGCACACTTACCCCTTTAGAGCCTTCATTGCTGTCAGAGCTCTGCTTCTCTCCTTTCAACTTCATTTTGGTGTTTGAACCACAGCCACCGAGCACAGGTTTTTATAGCCAAAACAGACCAAGCCGCGGATGGAAACGCCCTGCACAGACAATCCCCCTCTGACTTTCCAGATAACATCCAATCAACGACAGGCTTGATCAATCAGTTGAAGTGAGTTGTTGCTCTTGTCCGATCATCCCTTTCCTCTGCGTGACTCCCTCGTGACTTCTTTTTCTTTCTCCTCGTTCAAGCCCGTCGCTGCTGGGTCAGATATTCTGCTGCCAGACCCTGGCTCAAAACAGACGTGCTGCCTAGTTACAGGGAAACAGGCTCCTCTGCCCCACTAGAAGGGGCAGACTTACTGCAAAAGCAGCTAAACGAGCTGTTTCCTCCAGCTATATATACACACAGACAAGTTTAGGGCAACAGAGCTGCTGCAGCTGTGGAGAGGCTGCCTGGCAATCGCTGCATGACATGGAAAATGGGGCATTCTGTGAGGCCCCTGGCAACAGGGACGATGTTTACCATGGGCCACAGCAGACTGTGTTAACCCTTCTGTAGCCTTAAATCACACATCTGCCCTTGGGCCAAAATACTGCTCCTTGTCCTACGTTGCACAGACCAACTTGCTCAGGGCACTTTTGCAGTGCACAGAGAACAGGTTCTTCCCCTCAGGTTTGTTTTTGACAGTGCACAGAACACAGTTTTCCCACCAAAGCATGTTAAGCCCTCTAATGCCAGGTATGCCACGTGTCGCTGGCTTAGTATTAACCCCCTACACTATGAGAGTACTTTGAACAGAACAGTACTTGGTTAATGATTGACTAAAGTTTCCAGAGTTTATCAGAGAAATGCAAAGTTCACAGATACCTCCAGCAGCTGGAGAAACTGCAGCCAAACCTTGTTAATATTGGCCCATCTATCTTTAACAGCCAGTTGTTCATGTGCCTTGCATGCATTCCTTGACTGGTTGCAGTGTCCCTTCCTCCTGGTGAAAGCATCCTGGGCTAAGAATAGGAAGGGGAACAGAAGCCTGGTGCTTTCAGGGTAGTGGAACTTAGTCCTTAGATTTGTTGTCATTTGGTTTTTATTGTATTTGCCTTTTATTGCACTTTGTTATCCCCAAGGGCACCGTTTGCTGGGATATCTTGACAGCAGATCACACCTCAAGAACACTCGTGAGTCTTTCAGGAATTACTCCTGCTGCTCAGTTCCCACTATCACACGCTGCCTTAACTAAACAGAATTGGACTGAGCATTCATTTCACCCATAACTCATCTTCCTCTGCCTCCCTCTGCATTCCCAGTGGGAGGATGGAGCTAGCTGGCACTAACCGAGACACTGCAAGCCCAGCTTTTCCCATGGCTGCCTTCAAACACTGCTCAAAGCACCCCAAAACAAATAGGACAGGTCAGAGCTCACTCAGCAACTAGTTTAGTTCTCACTTTCACAGATCTTTGGCCAGAAGATGGAAAATGGAAAGCAAACCATTCTGCCCCGGGGATGGGGACACTGCCAAGGGGACATATTGCTTACACGGAATTCCTGTACTTTAGAGACAGCATCATTCCTATGGGAGCTCTTGGCAGAATGACCAGAGTAATTACTGAGTATCAGCCACTCTAATACTCTGTAATTACAAGAAAGGAGAATTTTCTGTCATGCCTTTAAACCCTTTCCTTGACCTTGAAGGGATAATCTTGACACATAGAAAAATGGAGCAGGACATGGATGTTTGCCATCAGAAATCCTTCACCACAGTAAATATTTGCTTATGGCAGCAGAATAGCTTAAATATTTGCCAGTCATAGGAAGAATCTGGTAACACCACCCATAAGGTAGTAATTGGCACTGGATGATCCTGGAAGAGATCAGTGAAGGGAGGCAGGTTGTTGAATGAACTTCTCCTTGGACTTTCAGAGCAATTGCAGGAATATAAATTCTTTAAGAGCTGAGGTCCTGCTGGACTTGGGCAGGGAACAGCCAGTAACAAAGAGCCAGTGTTACAGATACTGTCCAAGCACATTTCCAACTTCAGCTACAGCACATATTAAGCTGCTTACATCTGCTCTTCACCTCAGAGTGCATTTACATTAACTCAGGTTTGTATCTTCTCTCCTCTGGGTTCCCATGCGTGTGTGCAGGGAACTATTTAGACTCAGCCCAATTGTCTGTGCTCAAAGCTGGATCCTATGAAACCCTGATTCGTTGGCAAGAATAATTACAAGGGGATTCCTGGTTTCCAGGACAATGAATCTGGAGACTGTTAGCAACAAGCTATAGAAAAGTGATGGTTAGATAGGAGCTGGCCACACTGCAGTGTGCTGATTGCAATGCTTCTGGTAAGGACACTTACTAGGAGACATCCTACAGTATATGGCCAGGAGAGGGCCATTAGCAGCCTTTTCACCTGCATTTTGGGAACAAATTGCAGGTTCAGTCAAGGCTAATTCAATACCCACATGCAGTGCTGAGCCACAACTGGGGCCCTCAAGGTGAAACGATAGTTTAAGTTACACCTTATTTGCCTACAAATAAGGCAGATAAAGATACTGCTTTATCAGCTGCATAAAAGGCTTCCAAGGCAAACAAGCAAGAGGTGGATAAGGCAGCCTGATACCGCAGCAATAGAAAAGGAGGTTGCTGGATAAATAAGCACACTCTGCAAGTAAACAGTAGCAGACATGAAGCTCTGGAACTAAGCGGTAAATGAGACCCTATTTTCACTGCACAAGGACAACGCTAGGTAGCATCCTGCCAACCTCCTTCCTTTTCCATTGCTGCCCTCTAAGACCATCTCAGCCACCCAGACACATCCCCAGAATAAGAACCAAAGGACCAGACAGATCTGTAAACTCACCATATGATCTGACAAGCTGGTCTGGGAACAGTGTGGTCCTTTCTCTTTAGGCAGGGTCATCTGACCCAGAAGATGTTTCAGGAAGGGTTGGAATGCTTAGATATTAAATCTCCATCTGCACCTTCTTCAGCAAAAGCATCTGATAGTCAAAATACCCACCCTGCCCTTTCAGACCTTAGTGGGTTCATTTTCCTATCCAAGAAAGGAATATCCACTGTGCCAGCCAAGACCTGCCTTTAGCCCACTCCTGCTGCTCTGCACCGATTTCTGTGGTTCCCTACAGGGTTGCACATAGAAGACACTTGGAATTCAGTGGAGCACAACAGACATTCTCACTGCCTTGGAGTAGCAGGAGTCACTTGTATTATGCAACCCTAAGCCTTACAAACACAGGTTTGGCAGCATTAGAGTACTCTGTGTTATCGCTGTAACTGTTCTTCATGATGAGATGATGATAGCGGCACAACCAGAAATTACTCTTCTAAGATGTTCTCTGCTTTAGCAACAAGAAGATTTAATCTTTCCTTACAAACACATGGCTCATTAAACACAACTTCGAGGTTTTAAAGTAAAGCCAACATTGCCCAAATCCTCCCATACTACAGAGCCTTGGTTCACTCCTAGAGCTCCAGGAATCGTCTGGCACAGACTCAGTTCTTGGGAAGAACCATCTTGGTTCACTCCTAGTGCTCTGGGAATCATTTGGCACAATTAGACTCAATTCTTGGGCAGAAGGGAATAAAAGGAGAACAGGATTTCGCAATGAATCAGTATCAACAGTACTGATAAGTAGTATAATACTACTGATAGTATGTATCAGTGAGGACTGAACTCAACAGGTTCTAACCAGCTCGTGTCCGGGGAATGAAAAAGGGCAAGAATGCAGAGCTTTCCTTGCTTTTGGAAAGTAATCTGGACTGAGAAGAAATATACATATAAAAGACAGGAAGAGAAACGTATCTATAAATAGGTAGAAAATATTTGCTTTCCTGTACATGCCTTAGTCTTTAAGGCAGACACAAAAGAAACCTGAAGGAAGATCTTGCAACAGCGTCTCATCCACATTCTCCAAGGTGCTGAGACCCATCACAACATGTTTCAACAACATCTTGATAAAGAAACACAACTTTATTTTGTAAAAGTTGGAGAAAACACTTAAAAAACAAGCAAGTGAGGAGCTGTAAATAACGTAAAACACTATCTCCAAACAGCAAACAGATCCCCATCCCCTCCCCGGCAAGAACAGACTGTAGCCTGTGCCTTGGCTACGCACCAGGCACCATCCAGCCACTGGTGAGGGTTGTCCTTGCTGGAGGCTGGGGTGATACATCCACATTTCCCTGAGCACCAAGGGAGGCTGCAGTGCTCGGATTTCCTCTGGAGTCAATAACCGTGCTGCCACCATAAACCCTGATGGCAACAACCCCTGTTCATCAGGGAAGAGAGGAACTATCCATCACCACCACAACACAAACATGTTTGCACACTATTGGCCACATTCAAGTGAAGAACAGGAGCCAGGCCAGAGCTCCCTGGAAGACCACATGGATTAGGACTGAAATCCATGCCCAGGATAGTCCTATTCAGCAGCTACTAGAGTTTTCCTGTCACCATGATATTTGTTCACCCCAGAACTCACAGCACATTTGCCTTGCCAGACAGAAAAGCAAAACCCCAAACAAAGGGTAAGATTTATAGTGGAGGAGGGAAGAAACCCAGGAAGTTGGAGTAGAGCCAAAGAGGATCTTCCAGAGGACCCTGAGCAGAATTCAAGACCAAGGCAGCTGGTATCCGAATGCC
>NW_009933651.1:0-11181 GCF_000696875.1 Nestor notabilis | reverse complement strand
GACCTCTTCCCTCTGCTCAGCCACTCCAGCCGTGCTTCTCCCCAGGCTTGAGCTCCCTCTGGGGGACTCGGGGATGATCCTGCACCTGCCCAAAGCAAAGCACAGTTAAAATCCAGGATTGTCCCATCTTCCAGCTCGAGCAGCAGCTAAAAACAGGCACGATGGGCCCATTCCTAAAATACAGCCAGGCTCTCCAGCCTCAGCCTTTTGATTCCTTTCTTTGGGGAGTGTGTGTATTTGTGGTGCTTTGCTTTGTTTTCCCTTAAGGTGGTGACAAGTTCACTTCCTCTCTTCAGGGCCGGCTCTGAAACACTGAAAGCAGCACAATTCTGAGCCTCATAAAACTCAAGATTTGCTATCCTGCAAGTTTTAAACATAGCTCCTCTCTCCAAGCCACAGGAGATTAACACGAGGTTAAGCTCCCAAGGTTGCTGCTCAGCTTTTAGAAGTTTAAAACAGCCTTTTGAAAGGAGGAATAACCCGTCTTAAAGCCATCTATGCCAGAAATAAGACGCTTGCATCTACCCTTCAAAGCCTCTAGGGATGCTAAAGAGTGAAGCCCCTTTACAGCCCCATGAAATGGGCTAATGAGCTTTTGAGGACACCACCTTCCCATGCCCACATAGTGTACAAGGGGCTTAATATGTTTAAGATAATAATAGAGTTAATGCCAAGTCTTCGATGCAGGAAATACTGGGACTCGCCTCTGCCTGTAGTCCCATGGGATGGCTGTATCATTTAACTGCCCTGATGCTGTTAAAAAGAGCTCATGAATCTCCTGTTCTTGTTGCAAGAACTTGCTGTACAAATGAAAAAGAACTGTCAATTCATTTAAAATACCCTTTTTGCGGGGGGGACGTTGCAGTCCAGAAGGACAAGAATCCGTTGTGTGCTTACACACCTACACCAATGCAAGGACATCAGTGTCCTGCCTTGTACCTGAAATGATGGAGAGCTGCTGTCAAGTTTTTGCCCTTCCAGATTTTCTACATAGTCTTGGATGAATCCCTCACCCTCTGGTTTTTCCATGGTGCCCAGCAGCAGGGTTTGCATTACCTTACGAGGAACACTGGGCTGTGTAGCACTGAGGGAATGCATGTGTGCTGGTATTTTACATCACAACGAGCCACTAATTCCTCCTCTTGTCACTGGTGTCCTGCCCTCTTGGGCCAGACAGCACTGCAGCCTATTTCCTCATTTTACAGGCTTGTGTAACAGGCACTGCCCCAGCTCACAGGGAAGGGGGTGGATCAGTTCTATAAATGGTTTCACCCCAAAGGAGCATGATGGGGAACTGCTGGGGAGTCAGGGAACCCCAGAGCAAAAACCTGCCTCTCTGCAAGTGCTTACTGATGGCTGCTCCCCTCCCCGCATATCACCAGGCAGGGCAGGAGGGAAGACTCACACGAGGTTTTTACCAAGAAAGAAGAAGTCAGCACCAAGACTCGGGCAGCCCAGGCTCAGGTGCTGGAGAGCAGGGGTTTGGTCTGCTCAGGGCCTGGCACCTCCTTGTTCTTGGGGGGCTCTGAGGGCTGCCAGTTGCTGCTTGATCGTCGCAAAGGCCAATCCAACTCCTCATAGTGGCAACAGCAAATGTAGGAAAGGAGCCGAGTCCGGACCACCCGTGTGCAGAGGACAAACATGATGCAGTTGGCACCTCCTTGGAATGTGTTACCAATTCCCTGCAAGGGCAAGAAGGGAATTAACCAGCGCTGTTCCTGAGCAAACGTGGTGTCAGCCCCGCTACCGCACTGCCCAACTGACAGCAACTTCCACCTAAGCGAGAAGAACAGGTTCAGAAAGATCAACTCTGCACCCAGAGTTGGGTGCTGGGGGTTCTACAGCCCCTGCTGAAGGATGGACACCCAGCGTCTCTTGGTCTGAGCCTGCTCTTCCTACCAGCATCTCCCAGCACTCCTGCTGCAGTGACTGTCTGTAGCCACTAGATGCTGCTGAAATAGCTGTTGCTGAGCATCCCGACCAGCGCTTGCCGACAGCAGCAGCCAGGTCGTGCTGCATCCTGCCTCTAAAAACGATATTAAGAGCAGCAAAGCCTTATCTCCCTCCCAGATCCTCCTTCCAATACATTTCCTGGCAAATACTTACATGCAGGACAACCAGGACTGAATTTTGCACTGCAGGGGAGTTACAGAGGGTCAGAACGAATCGCACAGTGCTCCAGATGCGGAGGATGATAAAGATGACAGGGATGAGAATCAACTTCTTATCTGCTATGGAAGTCTGGGGCTGAAATGCAGGTGCTCTTGAGAGAATGGGGCGATACTCTGAGAGAGCTGCGTGCTTCCATGGAGGGTGGGAGAGAGACAAAAACGTGAACAAGAAGCTATACACGTTGGACATTCAGCTCCAGGGACCTTTTCCAAAGCAAACTCAATCTCTGCATCTCATGGGAGGTTAACAGGGACATGCTTATGAGCACCAGTCTTCAGCCACATTCTGCCCTTGCTAATGTCCTGCTGAAGCCAAAGAGTGGCAAACAAAGGATATCCGGCCCTTATCAGAATCCCACTAAAGCTTTATATTAACAAACATCACTACGGAGTTGCCAAGAAACCAGGTTATAACTGTGTAAGAAATTATGTGGTTCTCCAGAAAATAGTTTTTTCTGGGCCAGCAATATAGAGATATAGATGTATAAATATATTTGGGGAGAAGTCTGGCTCATCCATCCCAAACTACTGAGTCTTCCCCACAGCCAGCAAGTTCCACAAGGAATTTATGCCCATGTGAACCAGTCCTTCATTATGTTTGTGTAGAACCTGCTACCTGATTTCTGACCATATACTGTCAGCGATGGGCTTCCACAGGTTTGGCCAAGCCAGCAAAGCTCTGTACCATGGCATGCAGGGATCTGTGGGCTGGATCAGTGTGGCTGGAGGTGTGAGGCCCATGAGACCTTCCTATGGTAGAAACCACTGGATGCTCTCAGTCTCCTGGATGGGGAGAGCAGGTCAGCACAGCACAGAGAGCAGCTGCTGGGATGCATGATGCTGAATATCAGGGTGTTAATGTGGGTGAAGAGATGAAATCTCAGCATAGCGGACCTGCAGAAAACTATTCCCCCTACCACCAGAGCTACAGAGCATACACCACGCTGATGCACAGTGTTCTCCTCCACTCCAGTACTCCCAACCCTGACACCTTACTTCCTCCAGAACAGAGCTGTACAACAACACTGCAGTGATTCAGTGACCTGAATCAAACCCCCTGAGGGCTTTTGGTGCAGCTTCCCATCCACTCCTATACAGTCTTTTCCATTTGGAAAGCCTCTGGCACACACCCTGCACGTGTCCCCCATGACAGCTATTGCCATAATTTCTCCTGCCTCTGACTCTGCAGGAGCCACTACTGCAAACCCCACTTCAGCTATTCACACAGCCCAAACGCAGCCCTGGTTGTCTACTGCACTTCCTTGCAAGGGGGAGTAAAGAGACTCAATGAGCAGGCAGAATCCTTAGTGATGAGAATAGCCCAGGCTGATGATTCAAGGGCAGGTCGGACACAGGGGCTTGGAGCAACCTGCTCTAGGGGAAGGTGTCGGTGCCAGTGGCAGAGGATTGGGACTGGATCAGCTTTAAGGTCCTTTCCAACCAACCCATCTGTAAGCGAGATGCTCCACTCGGGAAGCCCCGTGTGCTGCCGCTCCAGCCCTCAACCCCCTGTTATTAGAGAGCTGCCTGTGCTCAGCACCATGTGAGAGGGCCACGGCTGGAGCAGCGAAGGCAGAGCCGGGTGCGATGGAATCCCTGGCAGAGCAGGAGGCTGAGCCCGGCCAGGTGCAGGTCAGGTTTCCCTGGGGTCACGCTGCTATCTTGGACAGCTCTGGAACACCGTGTCCCGGCTGATGTGTGTCAGGTGGTGACAGGCACAAGCAAACCCTTCCCAGTGCCCCTTTCCAGGACCCTTCCGGCTCGTGTTTATCCCTATGGCTGCAGCACAGCAAGCAGGTTTGCAGGGGCAGCATTCCCCAGGACACCCATCCAGATGGGGGGGGGCTTTTTCCCCTAATACAGCTTAAAGACAAAGCAATCTCTGGATGTATTTCCTCCTGCCACCATCAACCTAGACTTCTCTAATGTTGTCCTACATGCCTGGATTCTCTGTGTTCACAGAGCAGCAAATAAGCCTCTGGATTCTGAAACTCTCCTAAGACAGGGTGTCTTCCTGTACTGTATGTGCATATGGTGCTATATAGTGCCCACATTCCCACATGGAGCTTTATGCTGCTAGTACAAAACAGGTATTAAAACCTTCAAACTATCATTAGAAATCCTAAACTGACTGAGGTTAGATACACCCATATACCAATATTAGGGTTGGTACATGTGGAACTGGAAGACTGATTAGAGCTGAATTTTGTCCCTCACATCTGTTCCAGTGCTTACATTTCACTCAGGTACACTCCATAACCCCTGTAAGTTTTCCAAAGGCTTTTACATTCTTGTGCTAAGTCTCTGCAGCGCTGCTGGAGGCTGCTCAATCAGGTGTGCTGCTTCTCCCACAGGATGCATTTCAGTGGTGCATGAAGCAATTCCTGCCTGTGGAGCTGCTAAATAGGAAGTGAGATCTTCAGAGCATGGGAGGATAGAAGCAAAGAGCAAGCTGAAAGCAGGAAAATACTCACCGCTCTATTAATATGCTTCTTGATGAGGAGGTAGAGCACAGGCAAAGTCACATAGGCCAGTATCTCCCACACCTTCCCTGTCAGCAACATCCACAAGACTCGATCCTCTGCATCCAAGTTGACCCAGCACCAGCCCACAGAAACATTGGAGGCATCGTAGCCAATCTTCTTCAGGGCAACAGCCGCCACCGTGATGCCAAGGGGGATTCCCCAGCTGAGCAAGGAACATGAAGAGCAAGGTTAAGCCAGGAACATACTCACTTTAGTCCCTCCACACCTCAGAGAAAGCAGATGATGGACCAAGGGGTTCCTCATCAGACAGGATGCCAATACTTATTCCAGAACATCAGCACTCCTGCATCACGCCAAAGGGAAGAGGCTGAGAAGCAGGTATTTGACAGCATATGTGTGGACTGTAAATCCGCTTCCTTAGGGATCCACTCGAGGAACTTGGATCCCCAGTCCTGAAGAACAGATGGATAATGATGTGCCACACTCTGAACTGGAACCTGGCATGCACAGCGAGCAGTCAGGGTCCAGCAAGGTGAACAGACACATCCCACCTACTCCCCTTCTCCCATTCTCTCCTGGATACAGGTGAGATCGAGGATGTGACAAGGGCAGAGCATCCTACAATGGGACCATCCTGTAGGATCCATCCATTCGTGAGCAAGCCGGCTGATACAGAGCTTTCAGACCACAAGAAACCAAATCCCACACTCTGATTCCTAAGTGAGACTTAACACAAAGAATCAGCACACAAAGAAATCCCCTTCTCAATTCCATTAGTGGGGTTTGGTTTTTAAATGGGGCTGTAGTTAATATTTTGGGAGCAAAAGGATAATTTCTGAAGGCCAAAGGGCAGGTTTCTTCCCAAGGAAGAACACTTAGCAAGAAGCTAAGAAAGCAAAGAGGAGCCGTGCCCACATTATTTGGAGCTGTGTTTTGTCTTTGGCTTCTCTCTTGACAGCAGAAGCAAATATAGGGAAGCATTCAGAAGAAAACTAACTGGTGACATACATGAACTAAACCACTCGGCAGCTTGGGCTGCCCACAAAAACCCAGCTGAAAAATCCCGGGAGCCCAGATGTAAAAACACTCAGCCCTTCCCTGGGTGCTCTTCATGGCCAGGACTTCACAGGCCTGTGATGTACAATCACCAATTACCCCACACCTGCAACACTGCCCTGCATTCGGCTGGATGCATCACCGGCCCTTCCCCGTGTTCATCCCCAGGGAAGGTTCTGTGGAGCTTTAAGTGGGACAAGGGATATTTCTTCACAAGTGACACAAATGCCTCACAAAGTGCTCACTGAGCTTCCAGCACAACCCTCGGGGTCTCTCCAGATGCAAAGAAAACAAAGCCATTACTGTGTTGCTCCCATTACCTTCCTGGTTCACACTTGGATTCCACTGACAGCCTGGAGCAGCTGCATGAAAAGGATCTTCCTCCTAAACCCAGCCTCAATGCAGCAGGCTATGTAGGCAAAGAGCAGTTGCCTAGACCAGGTTATCTGAAATTCCACAGCCCAACTGAAAAATCACAGATAATCCCATGAGAGGTTTCAAAACTACCCCATTTCCTACTCTTAAATAATGTCTGGATTCACCTAGTCATAAACCCCCCTGAAATACAAATATAATGCTGTAAAAAAACCCCAACAGAGTCACCCTTTTAGCATGTTTGGAACATTTTGTTTCAGGGTTCAGTTCAGAACAGCCAGTGCTAATCCAAGCCAGTGCTGTTATTTAAGGACAGTTCTGGTGCAGGAAGCCCTCCCCGTGCTATTATCAGAGCAGCCTTTCTGCGAACATTCCGAACATCACCCCCATGGAAGCTCCTGCACAACACAAGACTCATCTTGGTAAAAAGTGGTGATTTGCCTGGAAACAAGCAGCACAAATGCAAAGACATCCACATTTCAGTGCTCTTGGAAGAACTGACCACTAAAAGAGTTCAAGAGAACTGGCACTTCCTTAAAGAAACCATATTAAGGCAACACAAGCACAAGTGAGGCCAGCACCAAGAAAAAGGAAGTGTATTAAGAAACTAATTTGCCTACATAATGATCTCCACAGCAACCTGAAACTGAGAGAATTATATGAGAAGATAAAACCAGGTCAAATTACTGGATATAAAAGAGAACAGTGTAAGTATGAACAGGCACAATGAGAGAGGCTGCAGTAGGAAATAACAGACCACTAGGCAAGAGACTTGAACTCTTCAATAATCTAGCCAGTAAAAGGAAGGATGTGGAAGAAATCTGCCAACCATCAGGCTAATTTGCACTGAAGCAGTGTATTGGGATCAGATGGCACAACTAACACAAAGGACACAGGATGACAAACTCAAAGTTAGAAGCTAGAAACTAGTCAGGCATTTCAGTGAAGTTCTTCAGCTCTATTTTAAAAGACTGGAAAAGAGAACTGAGACTAGTGATTTGAGTGTTCTTGAGAACCCCTAAACGACAGATTCCCAAAGGCTGGGAAATACCGATGCTTTATACCCATCAACAAGAACAGAGGAGCAGAAGGATCAGCATATTTTAGACCCAAGGCATATGTAAAGACTGGGATAAAAAGCATCCAAGACAACACAAACAGGCAGAAATTCTACTCAGAGCCCCAAAGGCAGTGCAATTGTGTAGGCTGGGCCTCTGAAAAGCACCTTTGGATCTAACCACAGTCAGTGTGGGAAAGAAGTACTACCGCTGTAAAGATGCTGGCAATCCCATCTCTAAGGCAGGTACAACAGTACTTATGTCCCTAATACGGCCCCCAGCAATCTATTAATGAAAAGACACGCAACCCAGCCTAACTTTCCACACTGTTACTGGTGGGTCTTTTCCAACTTAAATGATTCTATTAACACCAATGATGCATTTAGACAAGGCAAGACAAGGACCCTTAAACTATAGCAGCATACAGCTCAAGTTGTGTTGGCTTTCTTGCCTGGGTCAGGTTGCTTAATAGCACATTTTGATTTATGCTGCTCAGCTGCTCTATTTTCTTCCCCTCAGAGGCTCTTACACCCAGGGAAGATTTGCTGTCACCTGCCCGCACAGGTTGGACAGAAGCCATCCATCCTACCAGGCAGCCTGAAGGCAACTCCTTCTAGGATGGGAATTTCTACCCTGTAAAGAGACAAAAACCAGTCTTCTGGATCAAGCAGCCAGTTTCAGGAAAGAGCTTGGAGTGCACATTGTGAGCAGAGCTCCAGACCAAAGCTGCTCCAAGGTAATTTTTGACCCCTAACCATTAAACGGTTTGCAGCACCAAAATACTACCTTCCTGGTCCCAAGCAGAGAATCCTCCCAGAGAAGCAGGCAAGAACTGAAAACCTAAGGCACCAGCAGTCAGTTGCTCACCCTTTGGTTGGCCTAGACCAACGAGCTGTTAGAAGCTAAATAAAGCCACAGCAAATTTCACAGGTAGGGACTTGTTCAGTTCTAAGTCCAGTTCTGAAAGTCAGCACTGGCATGATCACAGCCATGCATGAGGCAGTGCCCTGAGGACTCAGATGTACAGTAGAACATGAAAGGATCTCCAAGTACTCCATGGACATGCATGGTTATAAACGTGTATATAAGCACACATATTTCTATTTCGGTCTAGTAAAATATTTAAGTAAGCACCTGCATAGCCTGATCTTGAAACGCAAATACTTCAGAGGCTGGCAGCAAGTGCTATCAAAAACAAAGCAAGAAACAACCCCAAGGTGGGTGCTGGTGCATCCTCACCCTGACTTCGGAACAGCAGCTCTCACAGCAAAGATGACATTAGCCAACTAAATGCTACTTGATATTTGGGAATCCAGAGCCAGTGAAGGAGCCTGGAAATTGGGGCCCTGGACACCAGCACTTACACCTTACAACTACATAAATATTTCCAAAGCTGACTCTGAGTTTGTTTTCAAAGCTCATCTGAGCTCAATAAGTTTAAAGCCAAAACAGAGCCTGCAGCTCTCTACTCCAGCAATGGACTATGTAGATGTGTTACCACATGAATCAAACTGGAACAAACCTGCTTGGCAGGTCTGATCCAGTGTGACATCCTAATTTCCCTAAAAAGAAAGCTTCAGGTACTCACTTCCAACATATATTTAGTTGCTCCACTTGGCTAAAGAACAGTCTCCGGTTATACTCAACACTAAAAGAGTATTCATCTTTACCAACACTTGTCCCTCATGAGTAACTGCTTGTGAAGAATAGGAAACATGCATGTCACTCCATCCTGCCTTGAATCCCTTCCAGAAGTGTCTTGGAATGACTCTTCACACAATGGTCGCTGCATAACAACATCAGCAACCTATGAAGCAAGGGAGGGGAATCCCAGGTACATGCTTAGGCAAAACACGGGGAACTTTCCTTCAAATCCTTAAATCATCTGCCCTTTGCCACCTTTCCTGTTGCCCCAGACAGGTCTCACCTACCTACTGCCATGAATGCATGTGCTAGAATCTTTTCAGATCAGTTACAGTAGCTCCTGTCCACATGGTACTAGAAGATTTTTAGGCTAAGAGCACCCCAGGTAGCCAGAAGGACTTTGAAGCACTGGAAAGTGCAAGGAGGCATCTCCAAGCATCATGTCCAGAATTTGGTTTTATGATTGAGTTCTCAAGTAATGATTAAAGTACAGAGAAGGAAAGAAGAAAGATGTGTCACAAGGGGATGGGCAGAGAACAGGTCCTCACTTGTTTTCTCTGCCTCTTCATACAGATCGTAGAGCAAGAAGCAGCTTTAAACACTGGCTCTGCACAGAATGGGAGTCAGTTACGAAGAACCACGAAGCAACAAGGCTTCGATGAGCACTATCTACAATTCCCTTTAAACAGAGCAAGTGAAGCTGATCAATATCAAGAGCAGAAGATGGCATTTTATTTTTACTGCAAGGACCTGAGAATAAGCCTAGCAAACTGACCCAGAGGAAGTTCAGTGTGAACACTTCCTTCCTCTCTCTTGTAGCGTTGGAGCAATCTCCCAGCTTTAAGAGTGCACAGACTACAGCCAACATGATTCCAGTGAACGTGCCCATTTCTTTCCGCACATTGTAGATGATGAGGCTGAGAAGCATTAAACCAGATGGAGAAGTTAAAGCACAGACAAAGGCCACACAAGTGATTAGCAGACAGGAAAATCACAACCAGGCCAGATTTGAATCAACTCTTTGATGGAGCCTGTAGACAGCATTCCCACAAAGAACCCAGACTCCTTTTTCCTGTTCCTTAAGCAAAATGTGGTTCTTTACAGGCCCTCCATCCTCTCCATAATTCCTACAGCGCATCTCTATCCTCTTGAAATAATCTAACAAATGCCACCGTCTCTCTGCATCTTATTTCAGCTTCACTGCCAATAGGCTGGTGTTCCCAGATGTGCAGGCACCTCACACACAGACCTCGCTGTCAAGCAGTAAGTAGAACAGGTAGGGCAGGAATCAGGCTCCTCCCTGATTCACATTTAGGCGTAATGCCTTTTTCTGGTCCACCTTTACCTGGACTCCCACCTGATGCTGTGTGAAAATAAAAGCAGACAAATATTTGTCTAAGAAACCAAAGAAAACTCAGCACTTGCCCTGATTGTTTTTTCCTTAGATCATTCCTCTCCCTATTTCTTGCAGAAGCTTGGCAGCCCGGAGGACTAAAGGATCACTGTTTTGCTCAGCGTGGAGGTAGCACATGATTCCCCAAGCTCCAATTGCATAATGAAAGCTTTTACTAAACACGATGTGGAAAAAACAGCTTGCTGAAGAGCAGAAACCGAGACATAAAGCTGCACTGTGGTCTGGTTTGCCTCGCCTTCAAACACGCCAAAACAACCTTCAGCGTGCTTTCCTGCCTTGCAGACTACGTACTCCTACTATGTGTATTGAATTACAGCAACCTGCCTGGGGAAAGAGGGAGGATCAACAGACCAGGCTGGCACTGGGAAGTCGGGATCCCAGGAACCAGAGTCAGACACGGGAATTCTGGCAGCAGCAGGCAGGTACTGCAAACACAAGTTTTGTGATACTATTTCTCGGATGTGAGAGCAGATTGTGGAGGGAAAGCAGAAGCCAGGATTTTCAGAGTGGCTCTACCTTGCCAGGGATTATTCTATGTGACCTTAAGCAAAAGACTTTTAGCTTTTCTACATCTCATTTCTTTACCTGGGGAGGGGGAAGTAAGCAGGGCTGGTTATAAGACAGCAACCCCCCTGTTTATAGGGAACTTGAGAGGGGCAGATTATCCTTAAGTGAAGAGCAGGTGACGTAAGCATCCAACCAAGCGCTTCACCACAGAGGGTGCACAGAGGTGTGGGGTCCACACCTCGCACCCTCATGGGGACAGCACCCACCTCATGACATGGAAGCAGCAGAGTAAGCGTGTGCCGGTGGGCGAGCCCCTCACAATGGTGATGTAGAGGTAGAGAGCAATGGCCATGGTCCAGAAGAAGGAGCTGGTGTTGGAGAAGGTGGACAGGGCACCCTGGAGCACGCAGTCCCACGAGGTCCTGTCGAAGTCCTGTAGCACCCCATAGAAGTACGAGAGAGCCGAGAGG